>NC_051176.1:69759155-69856480 GCF_013339695.2 Rhipicephalus sanguineus | reverse complement strand
AGTCCATAGCGACCGCCATGGAAGACGACGCTCAGCTCAGGACCTTCGTGGACCCAGAGACGGCCGACGGGTGGCTTGAACGAAGTCATCTCCCAATGAATGCGCTCACCCAGTACGTCTCTTTCGCTGTCGCCGTCACCGCTGTGCTCATACAGGTGTATTCGGAAGACATCAGTCACGACACAGGCCCACCCACTCGCATGTCCTCCGGCTGGTCGTGGCGTTGTCTGCAGCTCCATCAAGCCCTGTTGGCTTCGACAGCGTTGTCGAGCTCCTTTCCTTTGCTGACGTCTGCGCGGCCCAGAGGAGGGAGCGAACGGCGCCACTAGTCCACCTCTCGCGTCGAGACGAAACAAGAGGAGTTTTCGCCTGGAGTCGCCGTACCGAAGAGCGTGTGCAACTGAAGGCCTGTTGGCCTGCCTTGCGTACAGACTCTCTCCCGTCATAGCTCGCCGACTTGTGCTCAAATTGCTTCTTGCAGGACGTTATCGCCGCCCACCTCTTTTGGTGTTGAGAAGAAGAAGCTTCCAGGCACGCGCTGTGGTTCCGTCGTCATCGGCTTCTGTATCTCACATAGGGGCATAACCTGTCGAAGAAATAGAAGAAAAATAAAGAAGCACGAGAAAAATAATCGTTAGAAGTTCGAAATACACGAAGCTTTTAAAAAAAGTGGCAGCCAGTCGCGTTCACATCCTTTGTTATTCCTTCCAGTAAGCACTGGCTTCAGTTTCATGTATTATAGGTAGTCAGTGTACAAACCTTGAATAAGCGCTTAATATGCATTTGTGAGTATAATCTACTTGGGATGATTGATGGAGTATAGACTGGTTATTAGGACTTCTCGAACAACGCGTAACATCTCTCTCATATTAAATAAAAAATAGTTCGAGCAGTTATTTGACTCCAAATGTAAACGCTGCCATGGCGACAGATACCTCACCGGCTAAAGAACATATATTTATATATGTAAACGTCCAGGAATCCTAATGTATTCCCAGGAATGGGCTGAATTGTTTCAGCTGAAAGGCTCATCTCGGACAGCAATACTTTGCATAATTTTTGAAGCTCCCCCTTGCCGTCAGTGGGGAACTTCAAAAATTATTTTCTTCCTAAAAAGCAATAGCGCATATGTAAAACTTGCGATATAAAAGAACCACTTATTTTGTTTCGATGGAGGTATAAATCTGATTTTTAATAGGAGCACCACGTGGTCTAATTTGCGTCTCAATGTAGACCAAAATGGTGATTTCCTCAAGTTTGTGATTTTTTTCTCGTAAGCATCAGAAGCATCAGGGGTCTGAAATATTTTAAGGCAAAATATACTTCGGCAAAGTATTATTCATTACTCAGATATTCATACATAGTGCAATATTAAAACAAAATCGTCGTCCGTCGTCCATTTGCTTGAGCGCAAGAATAGGGGGGGGCGCCACCGCCTCAGCGCGTCGCTGTGTGGTTCAAAACGTTCAACGCTCTTTCATGCGATGAACGCTGAACAACTATCTCGCAGGAACGAGGAACGCGCCCTTTCCCGCGAGAGACGAACGCCGACGCCAGGCAGCGTCTGCTAGCGAGTTTCTTGATTGATAAAAAAAAAAGTAAAACCACCTGCTTCGCGCTGAACAACCGTTCACCGGCCACCCAGTATATATAGCAGGTGGAGGTTAGCCTGCAATGTAGTGCCGGTGGGGAGTTTTCTCTTGAGCCGGTATTAAACAATAAAGAAGTCGCAGCGTGTGCACGTGTCACTAAAAGCGGACGCGGGTCTCGCGTTCTAATCGTTCTTCTGCCTCTCATTGCCATTAGCATGTATTTGCTGTGGGAACACCGGCGCACACTGCATATTTCGACCCTCCACAGGTTTCGCGTTAGTGGAGCTGACACCCTTCCCTACATGCTTCGCCCCACCCCAATTTTTTCTGCCTCCTGGTGTCACGTAGCATGATTCGGTTCTTGCCATCGGCAAGTTATCTTTTCGTCCACTTTAATTTCTCCGCATTTATATCACAACTGCTACAAATAACACCCCCTACACTTTCCTTGGTTTGATTGTCGGTTAGTTCTCAATAATGTTTTGTTTAACAAATCAAAACGATCCCTTAAAATTCCCCTTATTTCATTCTTTCCTAGCGGGTATGCACCACAGAAATTGGGCATGCCCCACTACTCACCTCTGCTACACTAAAAATGAAGACGCTGTCCATAGATAGCATATCGGTTATTGCCGGCAAAATGCGGGCTTTGAGGGTGAGTAACGGCTACAAGTACCACACATTTCCTGGCACTTTGCCCAAGCTCAATGAAATTGAAGAACGACTCATTTCTCCTCGCCTTCCCTTAATGTGTATACGTAGGCATCTCACGGCACTGGATAATACGGCAGACGGGCTCAATTTGTGAATGTACCCGTAGAAGTACACTGCGAGCTGCCATGCAAGAGACATTTCCGACGACATTGCAAAAAGAAACCGCGAAACCACTTTAGCTTGTACAAACCGATGTTCGAAATGATTTGGCTTCGAAATGATTTTGAATACTTAAGAAGTTTAGTACAGCTTAGCACTGCGACGAAGAACGCTTCGCTGTTTTATCGGCCTTCCCGACGTTAATTCAGTGAAGCCACCCATGATCTTTCTGATAAGAAAAATGTATTTCGGCGGTTTCAACATAGCGAATACCGACCAATAGGGAGAACATCTAACTCATTTTGGTTTTCTTATTCATTCGATTCCGAAGAATTCTGCATTAGAAAACTAAAATCTACAGAAACAAGTACAGACTTCTTTGCAAGTCTTTACATATAGGGTAGATGATATATAGCACTTCAGGTATTATAGACAATGCTTCTCGCCTAGATGTGAAAAACGCAGTCATTCCTATGAAAGGTGGGTGCTTCGGACACTCGAAACATGCTCATGAAACTAAACAGACGTGACATTCGAAAAGCTTTATTATCAGAACTCGCACAATTTGCATTAGGAAAAGACAGCGCCATAAATATGAAAAGCTTAGAAAATAAATCACGGCCGGCTGAAGCAGAACGGTTCCTTGTCGACAATCATGCCACATTGCTTCCGAAAAAGGGAATGCCCGTCCTTCGGCTACCTGATCGTGACAGTCGATGTAGTAGCCAGCAGGACTGTGCCAGCCAGCAATTTCTCGGACCACGCGTGACCAGGCAACTTGCATGCGCGCAAACCGTGCCCTGCAGCCGTCTAGTCATAGCACGGTACCCCGCTAGTCCGTTCTGCCCAATATTGCAGCTGGTATCAACGGCAACGACGGACTGCTTGACCAGCTCATCAGGTGCAATGGAACATAGCAGGCGCCAGCCAGCACGCCGAAAAACTGGGCAACCTTCATCTGCGGCACCGGGAATCCGCATGCATCCGCTGACTGTTCACACTGGCTGCGATCCATTGTAAGACCGGTGGTGCTTCCTGTCGCCGATGGGTGGCGTTAAAGGTCATGACCCACGTATTGCCGCATACGGAAGCGGTCGCTGCCTGCCAAAGCAAAAAAAAAAGTGCTCATGTGTGGTGGGGCATCAATGCATGATAAAACAATAGGTAACTGGTTAACTGACTTGAATCACGCAGAAACTGTAAAAAATTATGCCGGCTTCACGTGCGCAAACGACGCATTTGTTATGAGCACATCATGCTGGGAGGCTCAGTATTAACTTTGACTATTTGGTTCTTTTTAACCCGCACCTAACCATAAGTCGACGTTTTTGTTTTCTTTTGGTTTCGACCCCGATAAAATTGGTCCGCCATGGCGCTAATTAAACTAGAGCCCCCTACTTCGCATGGAAGCGCCATAGTACTATGCTACAGGGTGGCCGAAAATGTGCAAAAGGCGAACAACACTGCCGGATATTGCATCAGCTTGAACTTCACGAGCATTCCGATATAATCTGAGTTCGTTGAAGAAATGCAGTGAATGCATTTCTGTTGGTTCGAGAACTGAATAGAGCATTGATTGACTATGTAATAGCTCTTTTTAATTGCAGCGCTACGAATAGTAGTGATTACACGGAGCATATATACTCACACCATGTTAACATATTTTGAATCTATGGGAATAACTAATGTACACCCTAGAAGTGTTTTAATAATATCGCGCGGCCGTTGACCCCGGACTCGTAGTGCATGATATAGGCGAGATATAACGAGATTTCCTGCATGTGTGCAAGTGCAGAGAGCCCATTGGGCGCGAGGCCGTCTGCTGCAGTGTTTGCGTCGAGATGCATACGGGACTATCAGCGTTATCTGCGCGAATATCGCACAGAAAGCAGTTTATGAGATGCTAGTGGCGTCGCTGATTTCGTTGCTTGTCGCCGATAATAAAAGCTGCCGTATTCTGCTGTCGACACGCTACTGCGACTATTATTAAAAATTGCAAGGGTGTGCATAACGATAATAGTGGGCATTTGTGGTTATTGTCTCACCTCTCATCCCTCACAACGTTAAAAATTGTTCAACATTATTTTTTTTTAAATATGAAGAAGCCGTTATGCTTGCAGCACAGCACGAACACAGACTATGCGTGTACAGGACAGTCTTCACTAACACCACGTCTCCCATTCACGTCAACCAAATGACAGCTCCATCGTTACGAGATGAAATATTCTTGAACAGGGACTCATGTTGCGGAGCCAACTTTTGGACAAGTGCACTGTCTTGCTACCTTGCTGCCTTGTCGACGACAATTGCACTTGTGGAAACGTTGGCTGCAGCGACATTCCCAGTTCAAGAACCTCTTCATCTCTTCATGCCTCCTCTTCGCCTGAACTTATGTCTCGTTTGAGTGGTACCTTTGGAGATACGTGTTCAGTTACGTAGTGTGTCCCAAAACTGGGCAAGGTTCCAAAATTGCATTAATGAAGTAGAATGCCTTATCTGAGCAAATAAATGAATTTAAAAGTATACATTAGAGAACGTGGCCCCATTATTTTGCGCTATTTCATTCCAAATTTCACCGCACGCACTTACGAGTTCGAGGTGCATGTGGTAATGTATTGTATATGTCTAAGTGTAGCGACATTTAAAGTAGGCTGAAACTGATAGATACAGTGAAGGTAAAGCATTATTGAAAGCGTGACACACAAAAAAAGAAACGAAAGAAACAGGCACATTTATTACACTTGAAAAAGAAATCATGGTTTCGCCGCAAGGGCCAAAAAATGAACTCAAAGCAACAAATTGTAACGTTATACGAAGTAAGGCTAGCAGCTACCTCTTTTCGATCCGATCTCGTGTGACACTACAAAACGCTGGTTTGAACGCATACGGCCACAAGGCGATTTTCATGCAGTCTGTCGTGTGAACGCGAAGGAAGCCGTGAGAGCACAGCACGTATACGAGCCGTCTACTGATGTCTGTCGAGATAGCGCGCGCGAGCGCGCCCTCATGATCGAAGTTCGCAGCTGCTGCTCGCAGGCTTCGCCTACATTACAAACTACCGTATCCTGGGGTCGACGCTCGTGGGATATTATTAAACAATCGCAAGGGTGTACGTGCTGCATTGGCGCCCCATTGTAGAAAAAATTGTGTTTCACGTACATATAGCCCGCGCCACTATCCACTGCGTATCGAAACGGTTTCGTAGGCATCACCACATCCAAGACTTCAAAACTCGCACTCGCAAATGATACTAGGCAGGTGTAGAAATCTGGCACCGAAGCCTCTAAGTTGCCCAAAATAATTGGATCCTCGCAACTGCGCATGCGCAGAAAGAAATTTTTTTTTACCCGCAGAGCTGTTTAAGTCCTGAGTAAGGCCGGTGTCGTATACAGAAAGTCCGGCGTGTATGCGTCACAGAAAGCTAGGCATGTGCCACGCAGCTCTCAGCACAGCCTGCATTAGTATAGTACAGCAAAGGGGGTGGGAAGAGAAGTGAGAGGTGAGGAGGAAAGAAAGGAGGAGGGAAGAGGGTAAAGCATGACGTAGCCTTGTATATTATAGTTATGTGCCACAGGCAGTGGGCATGTGCCAAGCAGCCTCCAGCATAGCATAGCCATGCATAGTTAGCATAACAAGGGTGTGGGAAAAGGAAGTGAACGTGAGGAGTGATGTAAAGGCGACGAGAAAGGCAAGGAGGAGGAGAGAGAGGGTAAAGTATGGCATAGCTTTGTATAGGATAGTTTAGCAAGGGGATGGGAAAGGGAAGTGAGCGTGAGGAGAACTGATGTTAGGGTGAAGAGGAGGGAGAGGAGGTGCTGAGAGGGTAAACCATAGCATAAACATGTGCAATGTAGCATAGCATGGGGTTCAAAGCTGCAAGCGGTCATATTTCATCATTTGGCAGAATGCTACTATTGGCCGATAGCTGGCATAAATCAAGAGCACTGGTCACCTAAGCGGGGGGGGGGGGGCGCCCTCCCCTGATGACGAACCCTGCGCACGCCAATGGGTATTGCAAAAACAATGGAGATATATTGGTACTCATGACAACTGTCATAGTGCTTAACGTGGAGCATGTCGAAAAGTACAGGGTGATTACGAAAGACTTTGCTGCCGTTACGGTATCGACGACTGCGACATGACAAGCGAGCCGCTATTTTTCCAATTTTCGACTCGTGCTCCGGTTCGTTCGCGGTGAGTGACTCCGGCCGCACTTGCCGCAAAACTCGGTCCGGGACCGATCAGCGCGGGGGACACTGCTCCGGCGAATCTCGTCACCGCCGAACTGGTTTCCGCGCTGTTTCAGCCGCCGAATGTCTCAGTGTGAGCGCGCCTTCATGGCGGCTGCTGACGTACGCGTACGGTTGAACAAAAGCCGCATAGATTGGAGGTAAATATCCTACCACACGTAGCATGGTGTATGTGTCTAGCTTGGCGTACGCCTCTGTGCCTTCGAGCCCATACATGTGTGATGAAAGCAATTAAACAGCGGATCGCAAGACCGAAACAGGGAACAGAGATGGCGCCAGCGCCCTGTGGCACCGCAAGGAGCAGGTGATTGGAAGCGTATGTTTCCAACACCGCACGTCAGCACACTCAAGATTTTCTGATAGGAAACAGCACAACATTGAAGCCAGGTGACGTAAAGTGGCGGGCAGGGTGCCTACAATGGCGGCGCCGCACCACAGCACAACTCTGTTGTAACGACGTAACTTTGAGAAAGAACGCAAAGGGAAAATATTCGCTCATATATTCCTCTCACATTACCTTCGCTCCTACTACAGCTTTCGGAAAATTCTTTCGACTCTAAGTTTCTGGGAGGCGTCAAACGCATTCCTAGGCGTTTATATTACCAAGCGCGAGGGGTACTTCTTGATTATTTAAGTCTCCTTGAGAGCATTGAATGCGAAAGCCACGGTAGTACACAGAACATTCGAGCAGACTGGTATGGCCGGCTAGGCCACGCTGCGCTTCAATACCGCGTGTTTGGGCGTGTCCAATATACCGAAGTCATAATACTTTGACGCTCATGTCGCGTGACTATTCACATGCGCGATCACTTGATGGTGTGGTTCAATTCGGCACAAAGTCAAGTTTACGTCCGGGCCACCCACATTTTAAGTAGGGCCGAGTCAATTTTGTTTTGACCCTGAAAGAACACGATGTTCGAATTTGGCAAAGTCCGTTTTTCCGGGATGTGAGGCAAGCAAGCAGACTTCAGAAGTGGACCAGGTTGGTTTTGTAGGTGCGTCGGCGCGCCCGAGGACGGCAAAGGGTTACGTGGAACGACGAAAGCAAGAAATTTGCTGGCATAAAATGTAAGCAGCTCGCGCCGAACTGGGTAGGTTGGAAATCATCGTGAGAGGCCTTTAAAGTGCAGGGAAGGAATGATTATTTGCTGATAATGGGGACGATCACCACCATTTCGAAGATAGGGTATCGAAACTCTATCTTCGAATTGGGCAATGTCGTTTTTTGGTTGTGGAACAACTAAATTTTAGGGGTAGCCTAAGTTCATTTCGGGAGTCAGCCAAGTGCGCTTCTAACTTGGGCCAGCTCTCTTTTCAAAGCGGGCAAAGTGAATTCTTTGAGTGTTCGCCAGGTCGATTTTCATTGACATTGAAAAGTGACAACAATGCTTGGTCCTGTGAGTTTTGTGACCATCAGATATCCGACACGTGACGCCATCAGTTGATCGTGGGACTTTCGTTACCGTCAAATGTTAACGCCGCACGGACACCTGACGATCGCCGGATTTTTCAACTCATGGGGCATATAATTTATTTTCATTTATTACGACACGAAACGAAGTCTGCACAAAACCTACAGCTGGCCTTCCGTGTGTATGTTGCGCTTAACACTGGCTTACCTCCCATTTTGTCTGCCAAGGTAGCTGCTTCAGGTTGGTGCGCCATACGTGTTCTCGGCCTGCTCGGAATTGAACATCGGCGTTGTTAACGAGCACGGCAGCGTGTCGAGGGGTTGCACTCTTGGATTGTGGCTGAAGGAGCCGAAAGCGCCCGCAGGAAGATGCTCCTCGCAGCATGCTTTGACCGGGCACGCTTCGCTCACGCAGGCTTCCATTCCGCCCCCATATGGCTGCCTTGAGCTGCGTTATGAATGGAACACAAAAATAGACATTGCCTCTTGTTATCGCAAATACACCACTACTACTTCTCACTTTTGTGAACATAGATGCCTGCCCCTGTTCACAACCAAATCAATAGCAGCTGTCATCCAACATGTAGACACAATCCTTTCTTCAAAACACACAGTCCTTCTTATAAAAATTCAGACTGTCTCCTGCAGTTGGCATAGAGATTGACAGGAGCAAGAATGCCTTAGCCTAAGGAAGTACGTCAGATTGACTGGCGATATTTAGCGCAGACGTGCAAGTGTAAAACCACGTTCCTTTAGGCGCAGGAATGTCCCGATGACGCGGCCACTCCAATGGCTCCCATACTCAGACACTAGTTTTTCTTTTTTATCTTTCTTTGCAGTGTCATTATGATTCGTTTTTTTTTCTGATAACTGTCGCGCAGTGCATGGTGTCCTGTCCGCCTCCCCTTACACACACGCACACACACACACATAAACGCAAAGATCTTGTTTGCCACATGTATCAGCAGTAGTGACACCCCCTTCATACTGACCTTTGCAGCACATTGCAAGTTACGTAAATAATCGCTAGCGTACCCGCGTATTCGTTGCCGCAGCGCTCATGTTCATTCCACTCCAGCTTACCGGCGCCCACAAGCGCTCATACTCGTGTGTACACTCTCTCACCCGCATTATTCACGTCCGTACCCACACGCCGACAGGCACTGCCATTCACACCGCGTGCACCTACCAACATAATCTCCAGATTTCTCTAATATTCATTTTATGGGGTACCTATGTCTCCCTCATACTCCAATGCTCTTTGCTCCAATGCTCTCCAATGCCGATCTTTCAGAAGACCGAGGACATCAAGTACCACTTTGCTTCGTTGTTTCTCATTGATGCTGCCCTTTTGTAGTGGCGACAGTAGCATTGCGTACGGAATGGACTGTCCTTTGCATTAATGATACCAGACAGAAGTGGGAAGCATGCTTTCTTTATCATAAATCAAGCACGATGATAAGACACGAGTACTTCACACGTGAATGGAGTCGGTCGACGCGCTTTGAACCAACATTGAGTAAGATGGAAACGTTACGATTGCCTATCCTCTATACGAGAGCTAAGATTGAGAATGTTTATGTGCCACGAACTGAATTGCAAGTCGTTATTGCCTCTCATTTCTCTCACCGCAACGCTTACCTCGCAGGCACACGCGAAGAGCATTTCTGGAGTTGCACGTGGGGTGGAGTAGAGGTCTTTTCTGCAGAGTTCCTGCAGGGTCGCCATCATTGGAGTCAAGACAGCAAGTTCAATTCTGAAACATGAAACAGGCAAGAAGAACAATATCGGACAAACTATCGGAGCGTTGAACAAATGCTTCGCAACATTATGCAGAAAAAAAACCATCCTCGCCTGACGGATGCCCGGCAAATCCCTGCCCAGTAATTGCAAAAGCAAGCTTCTATATCAGCGAGACTTGTACCACTGGAGCTACAAAATATTGATCTTCAAGCAGCGGGGAAACCGGGAGGCGTGCCGAAAGCCATCAAATGTAAGAATATTTTTATATTTATATTAACACTGCCTGTGATACACGGTTCTCTTGAACTGCTTTGCTATATTTTTGAAATAAAAATTACTAGCATGGTCAACCAGAATATCTTTGAAACTAAACAGTCTCAATATTTAATATTTCTACCCTCCACATCAGGAAAATGATGAAATAGTGAAATTAAAGTAAACCAGACGTATTGTAATTTTCTCACAAACAAAAATATTACAGCCCGTGTTCTACATACGATGTATATAAATTCAACAAACAAATCAGTGCCAAATCTGCTAGTATCATTAACTCCCCTTTCGATGTTATCATGTTATACGCGCTTGAATATTTACTTTTGACATGCGCTTTCCAGCCCGACAGCAAGCAACAACTTTCCAAAACATCTTGTTATGAAATGATATAGCTTTTGTTCGGATACACTCGAATGAAATATTCAGGCCTTTAGTAAAAGATTCCAAACATTCCAAAGAACCGAACTTCACTATTGGTTCTCTTCTAAGTGATATAATGCATATATTCTTTTATGCTGCTGTGCACTATACATTAGTAGTAGGTAGCAGATCGTTGTAGAATTATTGTTCTCAGTTGCTGTTATCGCGATAGATAAGTACTCATAGTATGTAGCATGTCGTTATCGGTCTCTTTTTGGTTTTGCAGAGCATGTACACATTTGTTCATTTTTTATCCCCACACCTGCTTACAGCCTTCTTAAGCTATTAGTACTTTATAAATTAAAAAAAATAAATAAATATAAATCTGCCTTTTTGGATTGGTTAGATGCGACCTTACTCTTACCCAGAAAACCATTTTTGCAATGGGAGAAAAGGAGCGGGGAAGGGCTTACACATAGCAGAGAGAATGAACATCACATACTGAACGCACTGCGCAGCGAAGTAAAAAAAGGGAGAGTTTCGCCGCAAGGACGAAGCAATAGGTGCGATAGGAACAAATTGGAATGTTATACGATGTAAGCCCAGCAGCACACTGCTTTAGCCCCACACCTGGCGTAATTCAACAAATCACCGGCTCAAGCAAAAGCGTCCGCTGCAGTGAGCTAAGCGACCTTCGTGCCGTCTAACGCTTCAACGCAAACGGCACGTACAAAGGTATGAGTCGTCTGCTGATCCCTGAAGATAGGGCGCGCGAGTGACCATGCCAGACTCATTAAAGTGCGCAGTCCTGCCGGATCCACGCACACCCTCCGGGTCCTGGATGAGCCTTTCGGGCGACCTGTGCGTTTCACCTTCGTTGAGCCGTGATCGTCGGCTGCCCTCCCATGCTTTCACTCCCACACAGCACATACAACGCGCGGAGTGATGTCATCGTCTTAGGACTTCGAAGGCTACTGCGATCGAAAAAATTGCGCCTGGACCCTCGATACAATTGCTATCACAACAAAACAAATCGCCACTAGCGCAAATTGTCAGCGCAGCAAATAAGGATGTTCTCAGATGCCGATATAAAAAGAAGTTCGTTACGCAGCTATAGGACGACACCCATTGCATTTGAAACATAATCATTTACTCATATTGAGCGAGCCTCCGGATTGCGAGCTCGTGCGCGCAAGTCTCGAAAAGTTAAGTCACTTCTCGAGGTAGGATTCCTTTGCTGTGGACCGAACCGACCTCTAGTAGTCCTGTACATACTTCACGTTTTGAAGCTTCCAGTTCAATAAATAATATAAAATTTCTCGTTTTTGAGGCCCTAAACCCCCACATGATTATGAGAGACGCCGCAGTGGAGGACTACAGGAATTTTTACCACTTGGATTTTTTAAAGTGCACCTCAAGCCATCGCCGGGGGACTGTCTTTATATACAGAAATAGACATGTCGGTTGGTTTCGCACTGTATAAACGGTTTAAGAAGGGGAAATTATTTAAGAAGGCCGTCTGATGGGAGAGAGTGATTGCGCATCGAGATGAAAAACTCATAATGTATTAATGGTTCACGGCGCGAGAAATGTGAAACGAAGCAACTGCACATTGTCAAGAACACACTGAAGGTGACTAAGGAATAAAATCAATAATTTTGAGCACATATCCTTCAAAGTATAAAGCAGCGCTAAAGTCGACGTGACACTTAAGGTGAGCGAAGAGGAGCCAGTTGCCGTGACACATCGTGCGAGGCGATGCCGTTAGTTTATGCGAATTGTGTCACTTCAAACAGGTATTTTTATGAATGTCTGGACACGTGCTTTACCTGTATCAGGTGGCTCAACAAAAGTGATGAGTTACATATTCAGTACAGCGGCACGACGACACCGTAATATTACCAAGGGCCAAAACGCCAGAATATAAATAGATTGGTTCCTGGTTTCTGCGCGCTCCAAGTCTCCTGAATATGCTTTTAACAGAATTCAGCGCCCTTAATCTAGCTGTGCTCTAACCCTGAATGGGACTCCTGCTAACATGAACATTTCCAAATGAGCAATTAGATATAGAACATGAATGTACTTAAACCTCCTGCATGACACTGCGCTTATGGTCATAAATTCTGTCAAATGTTATTCACCTAGCATCTACATAAGCCACAAATTCACAGGCGTTGTGATTTTCGTGCGTCGCCTGTAGCATGCATGCATGCAGTGTTTCACCTAATCCAACAATCATTATCAAGGTAAACTGTACCTGTTGACCAGGACGTGTGTGCCGTCCCTGGATGTGGCCGCTGCCTCAAGCCCAACTGCTTGCACGGTACGAGATGCGTGCGCAATTCCGAACTTTAACAGTGTAACCTGGCTGCACTGGTCCCTCGGGAAGGGCACGCATGCTTGATTTCGTCGCCGGCCGCAAGCGAGTTCCTCCACCGGCTTCCGTGACTTGACCTCAGCGTCCCTCTTCACCAGGGTGCCTTCGTAGATGGCCTTGTGGCTGGGTACGCATCGCGTCCTAAGACGATGTCGTGCTGACTTTGACTTCAACGCCGAAGATGCCTTGTCGAAGCTAGATGGTGTCACGAGACTTGAAGCACCACCCTTTCCAATACAGCTGAGTTCATCGAGGTCCATGTCGGCTGCTGCACTGAGGAAGTTCCCTGCGATTTAGCAAACTGCGTGCACCTGGTCAGACAGAGCGTTCGAATGCGCGAGCGAACCTCGCGAGATTCTCTTCCGCTCTAAAGTAAGATGATGGTGATAATGACGAAGATGGAGACCATTCGATTGTGCTCTGTACCAATTCGATGTTACTGGCCAATATAGAGGTATGAGTTACTAGTCGTTGTTGTCCACCGCGACATCCATCGTGGCAGATTGGCCAAGAAGTACATTATTGTTTTAATTAGCTATAATAACACTTTAATTTTCAGGACCGCTATGAATTCGGCGCTCCATAAAAGCGTATACCACTGAGGTACATTCAGAAACTTTTTCCGCACGAATGCTTGAAGTGTGGTATACAGAAACTGTGGTCAGTCGCATATGAATTCGGAAGCAAAAACTAAGCAGTCACTGTTCGGAGGGGCTTACCTTTTGTGAATTACCTGAAAAATATTCTTCATCAGATGACAGTCTGTTTCTTCCAATCCCTCTTTAATGCGATCGAGAGGAGAGCATCAGCGGCGTAAGGGAGGCGTATCTTACAATGATGATAAGCGCACGCCTCAAAGGGGGGGCTGTAGCCATATTAAATGCGAAGCATTTCTTAGCGAACTAAGGATAGTTTGACTATTTCTATCTATCTATCTATCTATCTATCTATTATCTATCTATCTATCTATCTATCTATCTATCTATCTATCTATCTATCTATCTATCTATCTATCTATCTATCTATCTATCTTGCCCCGCCTACTCGCCTCATTAACTTCATCATGATCAGCAGCAGCAGCATGACTACGCCCGCTGCAGGGCAAAGGCCTCTCTCATGTTCCGCCATTGAACGCGGTTCTGTGCTTGCTGCTGCCACGTTATACTTGCAAACTTCTTAATATCATACGCCCACCTAACTTTCTGTCTCTTCCTCGCGCGTTTGCCTTCTCTCTTAATGACCAGCGGTTATATTGCGTACGCGCTACATGCCCCGCCCACGTCCATTTCTTTTTCAACTAAGATGTCCTCAACACCCTTTGTTCCCTGACCTACTCTGCTCCCTTCTTGTCCCTTAAGGTTGCACCTATGAATTTCTTTTCCATTGCTCGCTGCGTCGTCCGCAGTTTAAGATGAACCCTCTTTGTAAGCCTCCAGGTTTCGGCTCTGTAGGTCATCAGTATCGCTAAGATGCAGCTGTTACATTCCTTCTTCTTGAGTGATACTAGTAAACTACCATTCATGATTTGAGAGTGATTGCGGAATGTGCTCCGTCCTATCCTTATTCTCCTAGTTACTTCAGTCTCATGGTTCGACTCCGCGGTTACTACCTGGCCTAAGTAGAGGTATTCCGTTATAAATACTAGTGCCTCGCTACCTATCACAAAGCGCTGTTCTCTTCCGAGACTGTTGCACATTACCTCAGTTTTCTGCATATTAATTTTCAGACCTACCGTTCTGCTTTCCTCTTCCAATTCAGTAATCATGAGTTACAATTCTTCCCTTAGTTACTTATCAATGCAATGGCATCAGCGAATCGCAGATTACTATGTCATTGTCCATTGACTCGTATCCCAAACTCTTCCCAATGTAGGGCTCTGAAAACCTCCTGTAAGCACGCGGTGAATAGCATTGGGGAGACCATGTCTCCCTGCCTTACAACCTTCCCTATTGGGTTCTTCTCGCCTTCTTTATGGAGGACTATGGTGGCTGTGAAGCCACTGTAGATTTCTTCCAGTATGCTTATATATGGTTCGTTGACGCCATGATTCCGTGATGCCTGCATTACTGCTGATATCTCGACCGAATTAAGCGCCTTCTCGTAATCTATGAACGCTATACACAGGGGTTGGTTATATGCCGCGCATTTTTCCATCGCCTGATTGAGAGTGTGAATGTGGTCTATTGTCGAGTAGCCTGTACGAAATCCTGCTTGATCCTTTGGTTGATTAACCAAAACGGTCTCTAGTAATAATCGCGAAGTAATGAGATTCAGCCGTGAAACCGAAGCTGAAACGCGGAAGAGCGCAACTGCAGCATTCTTCTGAGACGTCCAGAATGAGTGAGCGTCGTTGTATCAACCATCAACCCACTTCGTCGTGCGGGTGTGGCACAGATAGGTTAACGACATTTGTGCGCCATACTAACGCTATTAGAGAACTTTCTCCTTAATAGGTTTCAGGTGGTCTCAGTTAATAACTTTACATCCAGTCCTACCCCCATTAACAGAGGTGTTCCTCAATGTTCAATTTTGGGTCCCTTATTATTTTTGCTATATATAAATGATTTACCGCGTTGTCTTAACTATTCTTCATCTTTACTTTACGCTGATGACACGGCTCTTTTTTCGCATCACTCGGATTCTGCGACTCTCGTGTCCAGACTTCAAGCTGACCTCAATTCACATGTTGAGTGGTGTAACAATAACAGGTTATTGATTAATCCTTCCAAAACTTGTTTTATGCTTTTTCAATCACCGAACAAAAAATTACCATTCATTCTCCACCTCTTTGTGGACTCGGTAGTCATTCCTTTGAGTGGACATACTTCATTTTTAGGAGTTATAGTCGATACACATTTGAAATTTCACGAACACATTATTTTGTTTGTAAAAAAGATTTCATGTGGTATAAGGGCATTGGTCAAGTCACGAATGTGTTTTAGCATCGAAACTCTTAAGGCATTGTATTATGCATTCATACACAGCCATCTCAGTTTTTGCATCACATCATGGGGTAATTCATATTCAGTGCACATTTGGCCATTAAAGGAACTGCAAAAGCAAGCAATACGACTCATAACTTTCGCTTCACGTCAAAGGCCATTACATCCTATTTTTTCTCAGCTTCATATACTACCCGTCTCCGAACACTATGTTTATAACGTATGTGTATTGTTTTTTAAGGTTTTTCACCGTACCATCATTATCGACATATTTCCTGCTGTCTTGTTGTGCAACTCCAACAGAACAAGATTCGCGGTCTCTAATAACCTTATGTTGCCTAAAGTTCGAACTAACTATGCAAAAAATGAGCATCGTTTTTTCATCAATTTCATTATGGAATTCATTATCACGTGATTTGAAAGATAGTATGCACATTCATGTACTTAAAGGAAAATTGAAAAAGTGTTTATTCAGTGTAAAATGGCTGTACATATCTAATTTTGTGAAGTTGGTTTGTATGTAGTTTGACTATTCAGTAATATACTTCTTATTGGCAACACATATAACAAGCAGTTCTTCGCTTTTCTTTATTTAGTTTTTCATTGTATTAACAGAGGAGGTCCCGCCTGCGGTGTGTAACCTTGGGACCTCCTCCTGCATATTTACCTGCAATGTACTATATTTTTGACAAGACAAAAAAATTTGATTGATTGATTGATTGATTGATTGATTGATTGATTGTACGCGGAAGAACTACACCTCCGTAATCTTCGCATTGCACAGTGATATCATTGTGGTCGTTGGTTTGTTGCGCTCATCGGTGCATAGGTTTTGGTTTCGCCGTTGAATTTGGTTGAATTTCATTAAACCACATTAATTACTAGAGGCCGTTTTCTCTATATCTCAAAGCTGCCATGGGTCCTCGCGTGAAGAAAAATTCTCTCATTTGGCATAAACGCCTAACTCTATTATTTAAAAATTGAATTAGTCTAACTTTCTTAAAAACGGTCCCAAATGTTATTTTTAGCCATCGTAAGATGACTGCGGCTAAAGAAAAAGCAATTGTGAAGACAGCATTTTCCTGATTTTTTAATAATTTTGGACACACCCCTTAAGATACTCTGTATATACATTCATATGCGGAACATGGCGGCGCCGCCGAAAACCCGCCGAGAGTGTCCGTAAAATTGCTATTGCAATAATATTATATATGCATTCTTTGACTCGGCCTTGCTAGCGTTACAAGGTGAGCAAGCAAAGAACAAAAGACAGCAAATTTTCTACGATAAGACGAAAGGCAATGTCTCGCTTTTCAATTTCCGAGCCCGGTTGCCCAAGGACAAAACATATAAGACTTGGACTCGGGATACCAACACAGAACCGTAGACCATGTCCGCAGAAGCTACTCAGGCCCTGCCGAAGGGCACCACCCAAGATTGAGCTACGCAGACTTTATAATATACATAAAGTTTCATCTTTTATCTCTTTCCGTTTGATATTCGCAACAGCATTCGCAATTTGTGTCATACACGTACACATGCATGCAGAGAAACAGCCGCGCGTTGTACAGCAGTAAGGTACAGTGGTACGGTAGGGCCACGCTAGCAGCAAGAACGTCAGAATTCGAGAGTTTCGCTTCATGCCACGCGATATGGGTCGAGACCCTATACTGCGGCAAATCACGCGTACCGACAGGCGAATTACCAATCAGGAGCGACGACCGTGACGTCACGAAGCCATGACGGCCGGGCCACCACCGCTTCGGGCCGATTTTTCGATCCCTAGATCCTGCAGCGCAACCAAAGCGCGACTGACAAATACAAAATAGCGGTCGTTCTCGGTGTAGCTCGCGCGTTCAACGAGCGCGCGAGATGCTGCGCGACTTGACGCTTGTCACGGTGGCCTTGGCGGCACAGCGCTGACACGCTGCAACCCCTCGCGCAAGCATGATGCGCATGTTTGTGCCGCTAGCGTTGCCGTGCCTGAACAGTCCGCAAGGGCGCACGTGCACAAGAAACTTGTCGGCAAAAGCCCTGACGCTGTCTTGGACCTTCATTGGTGTTGAATATTCTTATACTTCAACCAACTCATGGCGAATAGACCGATGGAGAAAGAGTGTTGCCCAATCAAGAATTAATAGCCACTTTTATTGTACTTCAATAGCAGTAGGTATATGGTAATGTAGGCTACATTACAGCCGTTTAAACAAATACAGGTATAAAGCTTTGATTCTTAATTTTTCCTCAAATTCTTATGCATCATGTATATCGCACAAATAAGCAACCCCAATGTTAGAATGGTGGTGTGCAAAGAAAAAAAAAACGATAACAGCAGGAGAAAGGAACACGAAACGCGGCACAAACTATCACCTGAGTTACCAACTCCCCCACCACTCAGTCCTTCTGAACCCTAATGTGTTGCGAAAAACGCATGTGCAGAGCGTTCACTGCTTCTGAGGACTCGTCGTTTTCAGAATTAATCCAGACATCTACAACGCACTGCGTGTAGCCTCAGTATCACTGTCATAGGAAGTGAGTCGTCACGAATCATTCGTGTTATACGAGCTATAATTCGAACGAAATGATGTCATGGTTCAGTGCTATGAATTTGTTCTCCAGTGCCAGTCATAAGTGGATAACAAACGCTGGATAATTCTTATCATTTAGTGGGTTGACGAAGTCATCTCTTCCACTCACGTAATGCAGAGATAAAGGCAGCGTGGACGAACCAAGCAAGAGGTATGCCCGGAATAGCTCTTAATTTACGACATCACCTGTTCAGAATGAAATCACGAAAGCCGGAAGTGAGAATCAAACTGCTTATTGCAGCTTTCCTGACTGCGCAAAAAAGAATAAATGCATATGAAAATGTCGAACTGGCTTCCACTACGACGTTTATCGCTTGTACCTGAACCATGACCGCTAAAGAAGCAAGAAACAATACCGGCCAGATATCAACTGCATTGATCCTCAATGGGCGACGCGAGAGCATTCTGTCGAAAACTAAACCAGGAACTCATGGTGGTCTGTGTTGTTTGAGTAAACCTAAGTAATTTGTGCTGGCGTCGAAATACTTGGGGCAGGAGACATCAACATTTTCGTCGTCTCATTCTGGCGAACTAGCGATTTATTCTAGAAGTCCACCTGGGATTCTTTAGCGCACGCATAACGCACGGTACACAGGTATTTCTTGCGATCCGGTCCCATTAAAATTTGGTCCCACGACCACGCGAGCTTGGCACCTTAACGCTCTATAGCTTACACACGAGGACAGCAGTGTCCTCGAGTGGGTTTCTGTAGTGCCTCCGTCTGAAGTTTGCTGCAGCGAGTTACCACGCTGCACAGATGTGAAGCTACCCCGGCAGGCGTCTCTCAAGAACAACATTTCTGCGCAAGTATTCAGAATTACAAAGGTTGCGCTATCCTCTTCTATACCTTCCACAAGCGTCCACTGCATGCTTGCCTAATCTGGATCTATTGCAATGAATCCTGACAGCGGTTATGCATCCCCCCCTCCTCCATTGTTAGCATTCCTTACGAGAATATATCTTGTATTTCTCGCGCAGCTCAGGCCGCTCAGTAGCGATTTACGGCGCAAACGGAGATAATGAGCTGTGGTAGTGTTTTTTTTTTCCTTTGCATACGCGCACCCTGCGGTCATTGCACACTTAATTTCTGTAGTAAAGCTCATTTGACGTCGGTGTTCATCCTGTGTTTACTCTTTCTTTGTTCTGTCTTTACCTGCGCCGGTTTACTCATGTTTCATCAATCCAATAACCAACTAACCCATCCTAGTATCTTATGTGTGTAAGTTATTGACAGAAAAGATGGATGCATGTTTACTTAAGTGACAGTGGCCACAGAGGCTTTCGTTAACGCTCTGATATTGAGTGCAGGTGATGGAAACGAGCATCCTCACGCATGCCTGATTTATGGCTACATGTATTCCAGTGAGGAAGCACCCCACTCGATAGATATATGACTCCGAACTAGCAGCAGTGGTGAGGTAAATCTGTGGGTAAAGTTGAAAATAAGGTCGAAATATCACGAAATGACAACGATAATATCACAAGCATTGCACGAATGCTGTTTGAATATTGCACATTAATTGCGGGCTCTTGCCATATCAGTTTATTCACGGCGTTAGTCTGGAAGGCAAAAGAAATGAGAGCCTATTTGAGAACAATGACCAGCAACCCAGTTGCATGCGTCAAATACCGACAGTGATTAGCAGTAGTATAGGAGCATTTTAGTGCTTCAAGCAGTGAAATTCATGGACATTACGAAAATTGCTCTTTTGCGAAAATGTCATGCGAAACAAGCGTTTTGCCGTGACCCTTTTGCACGGGCCCTGAACAACCTCTGAAAATACAAAGAACACGTTATTCTCTGCTGGTGTTTCCTGAATTTTCGCCACAATTCGTGACGCCAGCGCTCTGTTCACGTGACGTCAGAGGTAATGAGCTCTCGAGTGGTCCACATACGAGGGATATCAGTTGTGAATTGTCTCCTATCCTGCGGTGCCACGCAGTCGCAAGCCCGTTCTGCCTTATCTCGCGTGACTGTGGTGCGCGCTCAACCGATTTCACTGCGTTCTCAAGTTCGCAAGCGGAAATAACAGCGTGTAGCCGGAAAGAGCGAAACCCGAAAGGCTCAGTGCTTAGAGCTGATAGTGTCCACGAGTTTTATAATGAAATACGTGGCCAGGAGGAGATGGCACCTGTAGGAAGGGTAGTGAAGGCGAGGAAGAAATCACTCTCTCGTCTTTGAACTCGGACGGGTTTAGGGGCCCTTTAAGGTGTTGTTTAAAATGCTGGCGAACGTTAAAAAGAAGACGCCTACGCCTCCGGAAAAAGGCGTTCTGGGGAAGGCCGCAATATAATATAAAACTCCACGCTTAGCTTCCCTTTGACAACTTCCAAGGGAGATTTTTCGCCCGTCAGTTCCGCTGGTCGCCCACCTTCAAGCAGTAGAATGCCTCCAATGTTATTGCGAAAGTATTATATGGACACTCATGGCGGGTTTTTGCCGTCGCCGCCATTTTCCGCATAAAGTCCTAATCGATAACAACGCACCGCACATCGTATGTTGTACGAGCGAGTAAAAGAACGCAAGCGTTGGGGATGAACGTGGCTGCAGCAAAGTTGAAATGAACCGGCCATCTCTGTGGCACAAAGGGTGCATGCGATAACATCGCCCTGAGTGTCATGACTGCAGTCTATGGCTCCTGAAGCAGAGGGGAAACGCCCCGGCCGTCTATCGGTGGGAGAAGGGTGGGCTGCGTCGCTTGAGCAGCAACTGCGAAGTTTGCCCATAAATTCGCGGTCGCGAGCGCTGTCTCGACAGACATCAGGAGGCGGCTCGTAAGCATGCTGTGGTCTCAACGCTTACTTCGTGTTTAGAGGACTGACCGCACTAAAGCCACTTCGGTCCCTGGTCCCTGCAGCGGCCGTATTACCTTAAACCCAGCATTTTGTTTACTAACGCGAGATCGGACCTAAAAGAGTTAGCTGCTTGCCTTACTTCGTATAGCATGACAAGTTGCTGCTATCGCAGTCATCGTTTCGCCTCTCTTCGCCCTAGAGGCGAAACTGTGATTTTTTTCTCGCCAGGAAGTACTGCGTTTCTGATTGCGTAGCTGGCATCACCATCATCATTCAGGCGTTGCCCATGCGCCTGTGCCAGTGGCAGCCAGCCGGGGCCCGTGCAGGGAGCGGGGACCACGAAGCGTAGCACTTGCTCAGGCGATTCGGCTGATAAAGGTTGTCTGTCGAATGGCCTTCGCACCCTGTGCCGTTTTCCGAGAGCCTCAGCTAGCCTCAGGACCTGATGTCACGGCCCTGACCACCATTGGAACTATAGGTCCTGAGAAGACAAGAGATACCAGTCCACCAAAAAGGATTTCCGAGGCAGCAGCGAAAACGCCACAAAAACAGAATTCGGACCACTAAATACCCTCCCGGCCCCTTTACGCAGTTTCCGTTTAAACTTCGAAACAAATATAAAGGTTTGTCAATTTGGTGATCTCAATATGACTTTCTTACCATGGTAGGTATCCCTGCTCGTCGAATTGTAATTTAATTCGACCTCCTAACTGTCGCATCTTATGCTGAGCTCGCAAGACATGCAGTTAGAAGAAAGCCGTGAGAACGTTAATTCACAAGCAGAGGACTGCGCAAACTTTTACCTTTCTTGTTCAGAATGTCCTCAAATATGGGCGAAGGAAAGACGATTGCTTTTAGGGCTCGTTTCTTAGTTAGACACAATATTAATGAGAACTAACAGACAATAATGCCAAAGAAAGTATAGGGGTTGTTATTCATTGTAATTAGGATAAAGTGTAAAGAAAGTAAAGTGGACGAAAAGATAACTTGCCGCCGGCAGGGACCCACCCACTGTCTTGCCCGACAGGGTGGGTGTGCCTCCCAAGCCACTGGGGGTAGCCACGACAAGCCCGGGACGAGTGACAGCATTGAACACGTCCTTGACTCGCCTTCGGCTCCACCACCCGCGAAGAAAATTTCGTCCTCCACGGCCCCCCTCGATCCTTATGCCAATCCTCCCTGTTGGTCACGTTCAACAGCAGTATCAGCAACAACAACGCCGTGCCCCAAATTGAGAGCGTGGCAGTCACTAAGTCCCACCAAGAGTGCACCTATTACGACCGAGTGCGATCAGCTCGGCAATATAATTGCAACTATATGCGTCGCCTGTCGGATCAGGACCGGCTCGAGTTCACTGCCACATCATGAGCTGCACGAAGGACATTTTCAACTGCTGCACGCGCTTCAGCGGAAAACAGCGCCCTTGAGGGCTGTGGACATTGGCGTGGCCTCCAATACACAGTGCCCTTCTAGTATCACGGAGTAAATGGATCTGTATAATTAAGGGATTTCGTCATCGTTTTCACCACTTTCGTCACTTTGGCAGTTGTAGGTTTGGTACTCCCAGCAGCACTCTTTGCCCTCGTCAGATGAGTAGCTCGATAACAACTAAGTAACAAACCGAAAATAAGCATGCACGAAACGGCTGGTCCTAGAGCCTTCATGCGACTTTTGCGCTTGAGGTAGCTTATATGCCGGTCGTAGTACATATAAATGTTTTTTAGTTGGTCACACTTGTACTGCGTTAAACACTGGCCTATCTTAGCAGCTATGTGGGCATCAAGCTCGATTCTTTGACGTACGGTCGCCTTCGACTACACTGACGCATTGAAGTTATATCTCCTGATCACGAGACCTCGCATTTACTGACCCTGGTTAATACGCGTAATGAATCGTGAAGGAGTCGCTTAAGGGCCCTAACCACCCCGCGTTCAAAGACGAGGGAAGTGATTTATTTCTCGCCATCGCTACCCTTCCCACAGGCGTTAACTCCTCCTCGCCACTCATTCTTAAAAGCACGTGTACAATGGCAGCACAAAGCGTCGAGCCTATCAGGACTTACCCTTCTCGGCACACGCTGTTATCCCCGCTTGCGCAGTCGGAAACACACAAATGTGGTACGTGGTGAAATCAGTTGATAGGCACGATAGTCATGCGAGACAAGGAAGAACAAGTGGGCCACTGCATGGTAAAGTAGAGTAGGAGACAATTCGCAACTGATATTTTGCGTATATGGACTAGTCCGAAGTATCGACCGTAATTACGTCTTGTGAATCGCTGTTTCTTGCGTCACAAAGTGCGCCAGAAAGATGAGAAACTCCAGGAGAGAATAACACGCTCGTTCTTTTATTGTATTTTCCGAGGCTGGTGAGGGGCTCTTTAAGGGTCGGCTAGATTTTCAATTTTCGAACCAAGCATGGCGCGGTAGGCAGCCGCAAAAACGCATCGAAAAGTTGCCTAAAACACAGGATTCCTGAGCAGGAGTCGTTCCCGGCCATATTCCGTGGGAGTGACGCAGTGATGCACGCGGAAGCCAGCGAATGAGTCGACGATTCTTACCATCGCACGAGCTTAGATTTGCCGCTGATAACGGGTTGCTGAAAGCTTTGTAGGAAGCCGATTTCAATACGTCCGTAAAGCAGAGTGAGCGAAGCCGCTTTTATCTGTTCTGGCATCGCTCATCCGTCAGTATGTGGTGCCGAGCTGAATAATCATCTTTTGAAGAAAGGTGATGCCATGTGTATTGCACTTGGCTAATCGTTCCTTTTGTTAAGACTTCTTCCTTTAAAACTGCCAGAAAGAGCACTGCCAATTTGCTTGAGAAATAGGGACGTCATTTTGAATTCGTTCACGCCTTACCGTGGACCATACTAGAATTATTTGGATCTACGGTGATTAACGGACGTAGTCCAGCGTCTGGTACTGTAAGCGTGCCACTCAAATCTCAGAAGTTGGCAATCGGTGAGTTCGTATACAAATGTAACTGAAATAAACTAGTTCCTATACTGACCAGAATGTAGCCGATGCACGTCGTTTAAAGCCCTCCAGTTGCAAGCAGTTCACACTGCCGTTATATTTAAGGAATTCTGTGACGTTCTCACAACTTGTGACCTGAGCAGTACGCTTACCTATAATGTCCTTGCGTGTTATCTTGTGTCAGTAGGGTGCTTGACCACTGGGAATTGTTTTGCTGGAATCCCAAGAGCCGTGCAGGTAAAATATCTGGATTGACGTTAAACTAGATGAAGGCCATGTTCAATGTGCTATAATGAGCACCGAGTACGCGTACTTTGCAGGGACGCGTTTTGTTTATAGAATACAGTTTTTTTATCATAATGCTGTGGACAGTCAGGCATCTGCCTTTCTCTCACACGAAACTCTACGTCGACGTGCAAATAGTTTGATGCGCCTAAGGTTACATAATCACAAATCCTGTTAATTAACTTTTTGTATTTAGCTCAAGACAGTGTTTATACAGAAGAGTTTTAGGGCGTGAAAATTTAGGACATCCCCATTTTCGAGAAGCCCCAAAAATAGACGTTATTTGAGATACCTATTGACGTGAAGTGCCCACATATATAGGCGCAACTTGTGTTTGCCTGTTATTTTGAATAGTGTGGCCAATAAAAGAGTGACATACATTGCGCATGAGATGAATTGAACAACCAGCATAGTTCATTTGTGTTCACTGAACCCCAATGTGCTGCGTATAACTGCAGTCAGTCGTCTTGGTGAAGGCACTACAATGTTCTGTCTCATGTCACGTAGACAATCACGTAGACGGGCGATCCGTAACACGGCATCTTAAAACAGCTAGTTGCTGCTGTTAACAGCAACGAGAACCCACAAAGGTACCTAATGGCCCTTGGGCTCAAGGGCGTGATGAGGCATTTGGTGTTTCCGTACTCGCATTTTAACATCATGAACACTTGTCGTATGTTCAACTCCCATAGACCACTCGACGTGTAATTTTTTACTAGACATATATTGCACGCTTCCAAATAGGGATTGATTTAAGGCGACGCATGAGCTACGTTATATCCTATCAGCGTAACTCATTGGTCGGCGCTAATGGACGCTAAATCGCATTATCACTCATGGCGTTTATTGGTAGAAGCGCCTCATCTGGGCAATATGCAAATAAGCACCATAACATCATCATTTGCAATGTTTGATTGACATTTGGGAAACGCATCGTCGAGATATCCCCACACGTTCTTCAAGACGGACATAAGCGGACCGTCGAAAATTTAAAATAATTAACTTACCCAATTAGAAAACTGCGCTAAATATCATTTTAATGTGACCTGCAAGTCTCACAATGGGGCTTCAGTGCATCAGCGTTAGGCTTGAATTTTATTCCGAGAGTTTCAAATATGAACAAGCAACGTTTCGTGTGCTTATTTACTCAAAGCTTTGGAAATAATGTCTGCAATATAAAACCACTTCAATTATATCAACAGAGGCGGCGGTGGCGTATGTTCGGAGAATGCTGTTGCACAGCCTTTTTGCTACAGTCACTGTGTGCTACGGTTCATTGGCCTAGGGATAGTAGAATAAAATTTTTAATCGATTCATCGTTAATCGTTCGTCGATTTAGCCTTTCATCGATTAATTGCTTTCTATGTGATGTTTTAATCGATTAATCGAATAATCGACATTTTTGATGAGAGCTTTAGAGGGGATATTTCTTGTTTGAGAGGCATTCTTTGTGTTTGATCTCGACCGAAGCCTTTCTATCAGACGCGCTAGAGATCCCGTGTGCACATTTGCGCCTTCGTGAGAATCCGCACTTTCGCCCAATGGTTACAGGGGGCCCGTCGTCTTTGGGTGATGTCACGGATTGAATGATCTGTGGCCATCATCTATGGCCGCAGGTCGTATTTCCTCGAAGCCTGCCTCCTCTAGCGCACCGAAATCGGAGGCGTTGTCGGCTACCACACTGGTCGAAAAGACGCAGCGCAAATAATGCAGCGTGGTGAAATCCCACAAAAGGCAAAGGAGAGACGAAGAGGAAGATGAAGTAAACAGGACGCTCGCACTCGTAGGGACGCCATCTTTTCTCCGTTTGTACGTTAGACATTGTGCAAGCCCTCGATAATACTATAATTGCAGACTGACGTGATCTCTTTTTTGAGGTCACCCATGCGAGATTGCACAGCAATATACTGGCTTCAAACAGACCACCTTAATAATAATAATAATAATAATAATAATAACATTATTATTATTATTATTATTATTATTATTATTATTATTATTATTATATTATATATTATTATTATTATTATTATATTGTTGTTATATTATTATTATTATTATTATTATTATTATATTTATTATTATTATTATTACTATTATTATTATTATCTGGTGTCTTACGTCCCAAACCACGATATTATTATGAGAGACGCCGAATTGGAGGGCTCCGGAAACTTCGACCACCTGGGCTTCTTAATTGCTGACTTAAATCTAAGCACACGCTCCTCAAGCATTTTCGCTTCCACCGAAAAAGCGGCCGCCGCAGCTAGGATTCGCGACCTTCTGGTCAGCAGTCGAGCACCACTAGACTACCAAGGAGCCCGAACTCTGAGCGGTGTCTAATGTATCAGACATTAGAACATAAAAACGAAAAAAGGAGAACTTTAAGGGCTCGTTTTTGTTTGTCAAGCAAAAAAAAGGAAAACATATATACCCCATAAAGTTAACCGGGGGATGACCGCCGCTGAAGGTCAGTTTAGTAGAGCATAGGAGGTGTTATTCGAAGGTCGCAGGTTCGGTCCCTGCCATCCGCAAATACCTTTTCGTCCCTTTACTTTCTTCACATTTACATCATATAATTACTACCACTACCAATCCCCTACTTTCCTTGGCTTTTTTGTCTGTTAGTTCTCATTAGAACACATTGTATTTCGCGACTGTCCTCCTTTCGTGTAGCAGCAGAAGACGACGTAGGAGTGCAAGAATTAATTGAAAGCTGCTTCTCTCCATTCGCCGAACTTCAGGCGGCACCTGCTGTGCTTCAAGTGGAGACGAGGTCGTAGTTGCACGTGCTGGGGTTTGTCTATTCTGCGTGTTTATGTCAAGAGAGCTGCTGAGTCTACATTTCCCGCATGAGAGCGCTGAAAACACAGGGACCAAGCAAGAGGTTCTGCGAAGAGGAGGCAGCTTTTTCAACGAATACGAATTAACCACAGTCCAACATTATGAAACATAGAAATCGCTTATGTAATTGAAGAGCGACCTGATTTTCAAGATAAGTTACAAAATGATCTTGGCTTAGTAGCCAGATAGTGATAACTTATCTGAAGAGGCGGATTCGTGCCTTGGGGAACGGAGTCTTCAGCAGTGTAATTTTAATCATGAACATGAACAGGACGACTCTTTGGCACATTAATAATGTGGGCGAGAAGCAGGTGATATCTAAAGAGTTTCCGTCGCTGGCTTCGAGCAATGCTTACCACCTTCATCACACATCACAGTCGTTGCTTTTAATCTTCTGTGAAGAACGTCCACACCGCGCATCTCTTGCGATTGCTCGCCATTATGACATGACAAAGGAAACATTATACACACCAAAATGTAATAATAATGCAGTATAGCAAGCAAGCATCACGTGCACTTTGCCGACGGTTAACCAGCGCAGTATAGAAGAAAAGGGGGGGCGAGAGGAGGGGAATGCAGCAGGCTGTGAGGGATGAGAAGCGGTCAAGTGCATCTCTGCCTCGTCGGGGTGGTGCCGCCTCCAGCCAGGGCTTGAAGCCTTGGGCAGGGCTTGGAGATAGACGCCATAAGCGACGGAGATCAGGGCGAGTTCATTTCTGCCTCTGTGGGACAGGGCCGCCGCCGGCTTTGGGCTCGTTCTACTAGCGTACAAATATGCGCTGTAGTAAAAAAGAGTAGCTGCGCTCGACCTCTGCGACTCGGCAGCGCTCGCCTCGCATTCATGCGCACCGGCCAAGGGGCGGTGTTGGGGGGGGGGGGGGGGGTTCGTAATCGATTAATCGAAGAGTTTTAATCGATTATTTCGATTAATGAAAGGCGGAAAACGATGATGATTAATCGATTAACGGTGCTCCTTTAATCGATTAATCGTTCATCGATTTTACCATTCCTACATTGGCCCTATCATCTCTTGTTTGGCGTTTTTACTTTTGCCCACAATGTGACAAGTATAACAGATTCACGTCAAATGTAGCGATTTATAAACATGGTAACTATCCTTCGCTGCTCAAGCGCTCCTTTAAAGCCCAAATGCCGAAGAAAACCCAAGGGCATGGTAGCGACGTACGAGGAGAAACTTTGAAAAGTTTCAGTTTATTCCAGAGAAGAAACGTTCAGTGTCAAATTATGTCGTTCATAACATCTGCTCGTATTCATGGACGAATGCAACTCGGCAAACGCTTCCATCACAGACCGTCTCGCAGCATATATCCGAACAGCCAACGCCAAGGCGACAGCTTCAAGCGGCAGCGACCTTCTGCTACGCCCCTACGACAAGCAAAAAAAGAGTCGTTCTCACGATCTAATTCTTACTATATTCCGCTTTTCTCCTTCAACTTGAAAGGAGGGAGGGGCATGGCCCCTAATGTGTCAGTGGGAGACAGAATTCGGCGTTATACTAATTATTTGAAGGCGAAAGCCTTATACCTTTGTGGCTCGTGACAGGGGTCACGTCATAGGTCGGCAAAAAATGTGGAGCTCACTCAGACTCACTCACGAAGCATATCTTACCCTCAGGGCTCACTCGGACTCAGACTCACCAAACGTTTCCTCATCCGGACTCACTCGGACTCAGACTCACTATAATTTTTCTCAACCGGACTCACTCAGACTCAGACTCACCAAAATTTTATTCACTCGAACTAACCCAGACTCAGACTCATGGCTCGATCTGAGTCTGAGTGAGTCTGAGTGAGTCGACTCATGAGTCCGTTAGCATTTAATTATCCTTTTTCTACCATAATGTCAATGCTCTTTAACGCCAATATCTTGCATAATCGATGCGCCACTTAGCACCTTTTGATACCGTACCTTCAAATACGAGTTATCTGAGTTTGCAGTTCAATAAGGACGTTTTTACTGAAAGTCATGACTGACACGAGGTATTTTTATCAGTAACTTCCCGTGAAAAAGATTGCGGGGGAGATCAAGGCACATCCTCCCCGTCTCCCTCCTCAACTCACGCCTCTGATCAATAAATATTGAGCTGACGTATGAACGGAAGCGCGTTGAAGTATGCGGGAGTATACGGCAGCATAAACGTGAGCTGACATAGGGCTGATAGTAATGCTAAAGTTGAGTAGATAGGACCATAGGTCGGCAGAAAATGTGTAGCTCACTCAGACTCGCTCATGCAATATATTTTGCCCTTAGGGCTCACTCGAACTCAGACTCACCAAAATTTTCCTCAACGGGTCTCACTCGGACTCAGACTCACCAAAATATTTCCCAACCGAACTCACTCGGACTCAGACTCAAAAAAACTTTACTCACCCGGACTCACTCAGACTCAGACTCACGTCTCGATATGAGTCTGAGTGAGTCTGAGTGAGTCGACTCATGAGTGAGTTTGCCGACCTATGGGTCACGTGGCGAGAGAGACAGAGAGAGAGTACAAATTCATTAATAGTCTAGTGTCAACGCTGAGGTTCCCCGCGGCACCCGGCTACTCCCACGTTGGGACCGGCAGGTCTAGCCTAACGGCCCTGTCGCGGGCGCACTGGACGGCCAGGATTTGGTCCTGTAGGTTTGGGCTGCGCAAAAGCGCATCCCACTCGGCCTTGCTGTAAGTCGGTCCGAGCGAACCGCACTTCGAAAGCATGTGGGCTAATGTAGCAGCCTGCCCGCAAGCGGTGCAGGCGCCGTCGGGGAATTTGTATGGATTAATTTCATTCAAGTATGCTAACGATGGGTACGAATGCGTTTGAAGTAAGCGCAACGATACTGCCTGTGATCGATTGAGTTTTGAATGTGGAATCGGGAAAGCCCGCCTCACCGTGCAATAATGCTTGGTAATCTCGTTGTGAGTGGTTGGAGTGTCCTTATGTTCCGCGTCGTCAGCGCTGGAGCCATCGCCCATGCCGAGAGCAGCGCGGTCGGTGAGCGCGCGCGCTGCTGTGTAAAGACGGCGTGTCGCACAGAAAGTCACTGAGCACACGCGCTTCGTCTTCGCGGCATTCACATGAGTATTTAAATTGATAAACTAGTGTTCGCGCGATGTACAATGCACGGCAAATTAGCCACGTCGGATGGCTATCGCCTTCGAATCGCCTTAGGCGAATGCATAAGTGATTGTTTGAATATTTTTAGATGGGAAGCAGCTTTTGCGCTGGGCTTTGTCCATAGTTCCATTGGCGATTGTGCCGCTTTCTAAAACCTACCATAGCCATCTGTAATATATTGATCGCGCGCTCGCGCCAAAGGGAAGTCTTCTTCGTCTTCTTCTTTGGCCGCCTTGATGATGATACGTGCACAGTACGCGCTCGCGCCAAGAAGACTTCTTCGTCTTGTTCTTCGACAGCCTTGATGATGATACGTGCAGAGCACATTAGGGGCCCGGGCTGCCGTTTGCTGTGCTAGTTGGCGTAATGCAGAAAAAACCACGTGTGCTGGCACGCGCTAGCGCGTTCGGGCCTGTGTAAGGGGCTGGATAAGACGCTGTGGCCTCTCCCCTTTACACTCTATCAGCAATCATGCGATGGCGTCGGCGAACGAGATTCTGTAGACGCCCGATGAACCAACGCGTTGTATCCTAGTCAGAATGCGCTGGCACGCGCTAGCGCGTTCGGGCCTGTGTAAGGGGCTGGGTAAGACGCTGTGGCCTATCCCCCTTATGCTCTCTCAGCAATCACGTGATGGCGTTGGGGAACTAGATTCTGCAGACGCGCGATGAACCCGCGTGGCGTGCTCCAACAAGAGTTCGGGACGAGTAACAGCAACAGCAACTACAGTGAATTCATGGTGAGCCCCACATGCAGGACGCGTTGACGTCGAGCAAGGTGACCGTGATGAATGGAACTTTAAGTCGACCCATGCGCGCCTTCGCATCCCCACATGGTTCCCTTTAGTGAGAGATCGTGAATTTTTTTTTTCTTTGGAAACAGTTCATCGAACCCTAAGTATCAAAAAAGCACGACGAAGAGCTCCGAGAACGTTCACTATGTGTGGAACTGCTGTAGACAGAAGCTTTAAAAAGTGTTTGGCTGTAGTTCATGCTTAGAGCGTCACAACTTGCAAAGTCTGATCTCATGTGTCATTTCAATCTCGCCCGTTATGACGAAATCGCGAACGTTGACGTAGCTTGCGATCGATGTCGCATAAATAGAAAACTTCGGCGTGTCTTAACGCTCTTGTAACGCAAGAAGGTCAAAGCCTTGCTGCACACATGTAAGATAAATGAGCCACAAGGAACAAGTATATGTAAGTAGGTTTGGAATTCAATCGACCCTTTCAATGCCTCACGTGAGGCACTGAAAGGGTCGTTTGTCTTGTCTTTGTGTGTCGTTTTCAAAGGTGGCAGACTCTTGTTCGCCTTCAAGTGTTCATCGGACTCCGCATGCGCAACTCGGCGTTCTCCTTGCTTTCGTCGTCGTATTAGCGCACACGTAGTAGTAGCACGAGCCTCTTCTTTGACGGCGTACTTGCGCGGCCACCCCACTGCACGCCTCCCCGCCCTCGACTGGCGTTGCCGACAACCGCCGCCTCCGAAGCGGCTCCTAGTGTGACGTCAATTCGACGCGCGCGCTGCCACTTTTATGTGCACTGGAACCTGTTACTCTCCGAAGTAGTTAAGACCTTTGTAAACTCTCCTCGGAGGCCTACTACAACTACAGTTGCGAAGTACCCACTACGCGTCGGCAAGGCAATACGCGCACATAGCTGCACAATTTCTTGATGCTGTAGCTGATGATGATGATGACTGATGGCTAAATCTTTTTAATGGATTTGCAGGTTTCAACCACCCTCTCTTTACGCAATTTACATGGCGTGGCGCCTGGTGCGACTCTACGCTTCTGCGACGTGACATTACGTCTTTTGTCGTGACTCCTTGCACGAAATGACAGCTGTATAGGATTTTTGTCGGAAGCAGTTTCAAGCGCTTGCTTCGCTTTGAGGTCGGACAGTTGATTGTCCCACAGTATACCCGGCTTCGATTCCGCCTCGAACTCCGATGTTTCTTTGCCTCCATTGGGATTTTAGATGCGAAGCAGCGTTTACTCGGGGCTGCGTCCGTAGTTCTATTTGGCGACCGTCCGCTTTCTACCCCTAGCATAGCCACCTGAGCGCGCGCTTGCGCCAAGGAGAAGTCTTCTACCTCTTGTTCTTCGACCGCCTTGATGATTATACGTGCAGAGCACTTTAGTTGCCCGGGTTGCCATGTGCTGTCCTAGCTTGGTGTAACGCAGACAAAAGCCATTTGTGCTGGCACGCGCTTGCGCGTTCGGGCTCGTGTAAGGGGCTGGGTAAGACGATGTGGCCTCTGCCTCTTACACTCTCTCAGCAGTCATGTGATGGCTTCGGGGATCGAGATTCTGCACTCTGAGCCCGTGTGGCGTGCTCCACAAGGGTTCTGGACGAGTAACAGCAACAGCAAGTACAGTGAATTCACGGTGTGCTCCACTTGCAAGGACGCGTTAACATCGGGCAAGCTGCCCGTGATGAACGGAACATGCACTGCTTCGTATCCCCACATGGTTCCCTTTAGAGGGAGATTGTGTAACTTTTTTATTACAGCGGACCGTTTCAGCCGTTGCAACTGAAATCTGGCGTCACAACTTCTGTCGCCCTCTCTCCGCCCAGCTGAACGCCAGCGCTTTCTTAAAAATGAAAACCAGATAGTAGTTTTACGCTCTTTTTAGTTGTAAATGCGTGATTACTCTGTAATGCGTATCACTAGGCCACGTAACGTAACATTCCTCGAGGCTCACAAAAATCCGTATGTATAAACAGAAAGATGCCAGATTCCCACAAGAGAGAAACAACCCTAGATCTAGGAATACATCTCCTGGGTTGGAATCACTGCGTCTGAGGTACATGCTAGTTACTCTGAATATCGGACACTTCATTATCATGGTACAGCAGATTTTACAAGCATACTTCGCCTAGAAAGAGTAGTGTCAGCGTTTCAGAATAGTTTCAGCAGAGTAGTTTCAGCAATGAAGCACTAGTCAGGCAAACCGCCAGTCGTCTCACCCTTTCACATGTGGAACGTTTATTCCTCACGTGTGATCACTGGATGCTTTTCTGTTTCATTATTGTTGTGAAAAGGTGTGAAGATAAGGAAAAATTTTAAGACGGAAGTGTTTTATGCAAGGATCCACCTAGACATCACTGACGCAATTTGGGCCCGTATGTGACGTCATTAATATGCACCCGAATAGATGACAAATGAAAAATAGAGGAATAATTGCGTCTTCGGCTGGTCGTTCTGAAGCACTCTAGCGCGCTCTCGCAGGCGGCATCGCGTTCGGCTGGTCGAAAGTGAGGGCACACCTCGCGTTCGACTGGCTCTTTTCGATCGCTCTCCTCTCTTGTCGAGCGGTCTGAGCTGCTCCGAAGAGGTCTGAGCTGCTCCGGTCTGAGCTGCTTCGACGGAGCAGTGCAAGCGCTTCTGGTGAAGTGATCACACACAGCGCGGTAGTCGTCATGTGATGACACACTTGATCACGTGACAAATTACAGCCTTTTGGGCACTTGGCAAGTGTACTTGCCGTATACATTTTGGATCGCATGAAACAGCCAATGTTACGCGCACAGTCGTTCGTTTCCTTATGGCGCGGTTGAGGCATGCACCGAGAACTGAGGCCAGGCTAACAAATGAGAAGGCGATGCCCACGGGGCCCAGTTACGATATCGCGTTCTACTCTTGAAGGCGAAGCTCAAGCGTCCTCGAAGTTTTTTTTTTCTGCTTTTTCGGTTGGTCCGTTACATTACTGGCTGCGTCTGTTTAAATTCATTCGTGATTCTGTACTTGTCGTTCCTGCAAAGTAGTTCGACGCCTGAAAAGTTAGGGTGTTGTCCGTCCCGAGCGAGCAGAATGGCGAATTTCTGCATGGTGGATGGCATCAACGGTTTGTGGCCGTGTTCAGTGTCCAGAAGAAATTAGTTAACTTTACGTTAATTAACTTTAGGTTATGTTTACGCTTACGTTACGAGCTTATAACCAACCACTGTCAAGTGGTCGCTCCTTCTGACAACCATAATTCAGCGAAACGCCCAGCCCCCCCCCCCCCGCGCCTCCTTTTTTTGTTCGTGAAATACCTCTTTCCTTTTCAATAACCCAATTCGTCACGGCGGACTCTCCCCCACCCCTGCTTTCGCAGTTGCCCTTTCCTCCTCCATTGTTTGAATTCGAATCTAGCATACGAAGCATATATACACTAGCGCCAAGGAAACTCAAGCCCCTTTGTCGAAACATGGGCTCCAGCACACACCCCCTGCTTACGAAATTCTCATTAATGTCATGCAGAATACCTTGGTTCGATTCGAGCTCGAGCCGTAATTTTGCACTAAACTCACTGAGTCTGCATGGGTTTTTCTATATCATACCGCGTTTCACAAGTCCAGCGTCTGATAATACGGTTAAAGACTTCCGCAATAAAAGAAATTCAAGATTTCGTTTATCTTGTGCATCCATGTTCATTAAAGATCTTTCGGGCATAGCTGCACCAAATCAAAAGTCCAATTTTCAGCAGATTTACTGCATCATTTGTCGTCATTCTAACCATACCCTAGTATTAAAACAGCCACGTAAACATTCATTTATAAAGCTGGAATTAGTCGTCGCAAAGCGTTCTGGGCAGTTTCATAAAATAAATCTTGCGCCTTCACCTTCTGTTCCAGATATCATGCTTTTATATGTCGTAACGTGGCGTTTTGCTGCAATATAGGGCAAGCCGACAAATTCTTCCTGTGCATACGGATATAAAGAAATTACAGGTACTTGCTCAGCAATGCTACCTCCTGCACTAGATAAATTATTCACGGTCTGCAAAGCAAGTACAAGGGCGCTCGTAAAATTGCACACGGCCCCTCCTTCGGCATGCGGTAATCTCAGTGAGAGACCACGCAGGCGCCTATAAATAACATACCAATTAGACAAAATGTTGTCATTTATTTCATATTCATAGAAAAATAATTTTAAAAATACAAAAAGCAGAAGCTCTGCAACGACAATAACATTATCGTATATTACATGCAAAAATTGCAGTTCCGTTGGTGCTGCCTGGCTGTAGCACCAGCACGCCAAGGTCACGCGACTTCAAGACGAAGCAGGCCTCGGCAGTGTCCAAAACGCTGCCAGCTGTGCGAGTTAACGGAGACGCATCGGCGGGGTCACGGAGTCGCTGAGATAGTCGACCCCTGCAACCAGAGCGCCCTCTCAGCAACGGCTGGTAGATGGCGTCTTGGGGAGCATGTAGTCCATAGCGACCGCCATGGAAGACGACGCTCGGCTCAGGACCTCGTGGACCCAGAGACGGCCGACGGGGTGGCTTGAACGACGTCATCTCCAAGTGAATGCGCTCGCACAATACGCCTCTTTCGCTATCGCCGTCGCCGCTGTGCAGGTGTAAGTTTCGATAGACATCAGACAGGACACTGGGCCACCCATATGCAAGTCCTCTGGTGGTCGTGGCGCTGGCTGCAGTGTCTGCAAGCCCTGTTGGCATGGACAGCGCTGTCGAGCTCCTTTCCTTTGCCGACCTCTGCGCGTCCCAGAGGAGGGAGCAAATGGCGCCACTGGTCCACCTCTCGCGTCGAGACGAAACATGGGGAGTTTTCGCCTGGAGTCCCCGTACCGTAGAGCGTGTGCATCTGAAGGTCTGTTGTCGTGCCTTGCGTACACACTCTCTCCCGCCATAGCTCGCCGACTAGGGCTCAAGAGGTCTGAAACTTGCAGGAAAATTGCTTCTTGCAAGACGTTATCGCCGCCCACCTCTGAAGGTGTTGAGCGGAAAAAGCTTCTTGGCACGCGCTGTGGTTCCGTCTTCATCGACTTCTGTATCTCACCTAGGTGCATAACCTGTCGAAGAAGCAGAAGAAAAATATTTGTTAAAAGTTTGCAAATACACGATGCTTTTCGTAATAACAGCGGCAGCCAGTCGCGTTCACATCCTTTATTATTCCTGCCGAATTTTCATTCCTTCTAGTTAGCATTGGCTTCAGCTTCATGCATTATAGGTAGTCTGCGTACAAAGCTTGAGTAAGCGCTACGCATTTGTGAGTATAATCTATTTGGTGATGGTTGATGGAATATTGGCCGCGAGATCGAGCGGAGTCGCCGCCTCACGGCTGGCTGAAGCGCACGTAGTCTGGATTGCTCCCTGTGTCGTCTGCTAGTCACGTCGTGTTTGCATGTGCGAGTACGCCATGCACGTTCTCAAAGGGTGGTGTGTTCTGTTGTGTTAGCACGTGTTTAACTGCTCGTACGTATACCTAACATGGTGTACAGAAGCAAATGGGCTTGCTCGGCTGCATGCGCATTGTAATAAGATCAGTGAGTGCGACTTTCGAGGGGGCTGTGTATTGGTCTCGTACCCTTCGTTCGCCAGAATCATTTACGTGTTGGTGCCGCTTTCTGGTTTAAGAGCATTCTAAAGCGCGCTTGGCATAGCCCCAAACTAGAGTAGCATTAAATAGCGTGTGAAGGCAACGTTTTAGCGACTCGTTAGTAAAGAAAAACGAGGCTCGAGCCCGTGCACTTTCGCGTTGTTTTTAGGTGTATAACTGCGGCACTGTAGTTCATCGGTTATGTGATGAGCTTTAGTGGTGCTTAAGATGTCCTCTTATTCTACGGTCATGGTGCCGCTACAGCGAAATATTTCTATCAAGTGAAGTCTGACACTTCGGTACTCAAAGTGACCCCTAAAAAAACAGACAATGGAATGACACGGCAGTGATAAAACGGAGTTGCCGCGCACAGTTTTAACTTGGGGCAAAATTCACGCAGAACTACCCGTGTGCTTAGATTTAGGTACGCTTTGAAGAACCCTAATGTTCAGAATTAATCCCGACGGCGTGCCTTATACTTATGTAGTATAATTTCGCGCAAAGTCTCATGCTTTTTTATTACATTATCTTAGCGTTTGTGTGTTGTTACAAATTGATGGAAGGTAGCGGACATTATTTGTTTAAAAAAACACTTATTCCATAAAATAACCAGACGTTTGTTGCATCACTGTCGTGCATGTAATCAATCGATGAAAACTCTGTGCTAAAATCTTACTTTTTTATTCTGTTACTGGAGCAAGAACAAGTGCGTACTCATTGAACGTCTCCGTCGCGCTAAAGCTCTGTCGATCACGTAGCTTTCCTGACTAAATTTATCAACTGTCCCACATTTCATGGAGAACTGAACAATAATAAAAATGCGTATTTGCGCGAGCAGTGCTAATTGCACAGGAATATGGGCTAGTATACAACTGTACAAGAAGTAAACACTTACGTAGTTCAGTCGTGCTACAGCAGTGCGTAGTACATAGAACACAAGCCCAACATGTACAGAGAAAACAACCAAAAGCGTGATAAAGTGCTAAGCGCAGACTGTCACCCAGGGCGAGCATCCCTTTCATCGGCAGATTGCGCTTCCCTCACTAGTAATAATAACATTGGACAATCTTTGTGCATCGATTCAACAATGAAGAGCTTATATATTACCAGAACGCTGCAATCAACGCATTTTATTCGCCGAGAATCGGCTCAGACCGCTCACAACGAAGCGCCGCTGTGTGCATTTGTGTACGCGCCGCCGACGGCCTCTCCACACAGGCGGCGACGGTGCTGCCACCTATAGGTCGACCTCGCGGCCAATAGAGAGTCTATTAGGACGTCTTGTCGAACAACGCGTAACATCTCCGTCATATTAAAATAAAAAATAGTGCTAACAGTTATTTGACTCCAAAGGTAGACGCTGCCATGCGACAGATGCCTCACCGGCCACAGACCATATAATTATATATGATAATTGTGGTGTAGTGGCGCCATATATAAATGGTACGCGCAGTGAGAGTGCGCCTTAGTGTGTAGTAATGTCAACAAATGTCGTGTGTAAAGGCTGACGTGATTGCATGCAGCCAATCGCGTGTGCACGCGTGTCCGTTGTGTGTATTTCGAATAAACGGCCGCTGGCCGGCTCAGTCTTTGTCAGGCTTCCGGAGTCACTCACTTCTACTGCTCGTGTCGCGGGGCGTGCCGGCGCACGTCGCGTCTCGCGTTCAGTCGTCGGGCCCTCGCCGTCGGACACCGCCCGCCGACACAACACCATGGCGACGAGGACGTTCTTCGCCTCGGTTACGGCCGCGGCAGAAAGAACCCGTGAGTTTTCCGTGATCACCGCCTTTTTCTGTCTTGTCTGACGCGTCTGGCGTCGCGAGGCCTAGCGCTCTTTATGTGCGTACTCTGTCAAGCTTTCGCCTAGGCCTTCGCCCTTGCTCCGTTCTGCACCTCGCCGTACCTCTCCTGTTAGCATGGCTCTCTTCGGGCACCTCCCTGTCTTCCTCGAGCTGCCGGGGCCACCCCTGGTTCCGTGGATTAATTGGAAGAAAATGTTTCAGGCCCACCTCGAGGTGGCTGGCGGCAGCGACTGGAACGCCGCGAGTCGTGCATCGGCACTCGTCAGCCTGCTGGGACGGGAAGGACAGGGGAAATATTTTGCGGCAGCAGCAGAAGAAGAAGGCCGAACGACTCCAAGCAACGCGGCGTCCGCGCCGGCATCTGACCCTGATTCTTCTGCTCCGGCCGCTTCGAAGTTTTACAGTCTCGTCAAGCAGCTTGGCCGGCTTTTCGCCGCGGCCACGAATCCGCTAGTCGAACGTCACGAGCTCACAAGTCGGCGTCAACTCCCCGGAGAGAGCTTCCTGGACTACGTGACTGTTCTGAAGAAGAAAGCCGTACGATGCAAGTTTGGACTGACGTACGTGGAACGCGTCCGCGACCAGATTATCCACGGCTCGTCCAACTCGCGGGTGCGGTAGAAGCTGCTGGCACACGGCGAAGAGTTGTCCTTAGAAAAGGCAGAAGAAATCGTTCGGACGCTCGAAGCGTTGTTGTTGGCCAACCAAGCGTTTGCCCCCATTCAACCGGAACGCGTTGAAGCCGTAGGGCAAGGCGCCCAATATGGCGGCTTGTGAAGAAGAAAAAATGGCCGGGGCAGACGGGGAGGCCGTGACGTCACGTGAACACTTCCGGGAGGCATCATCCTTCGCCATACGTGTTCAGTTAGCACCTCGTCCAGAAAAAACCTCGTCGTCCATGCTGTGGTCGATGGTGTTACCCTACCACTACTGGTGGATACCGGAGCATCTGTGTCCTTGATGACTGAAGAAGACTTCCACCGTCATTTCATCAAACAGCACAGCCTGTCCAAAGCTGTAGTTGACTTGTGGAATTTCTCCAAACAGCGCATCGGGATCATTGGCTCCTTCCAAGCTTCAGTAAAAGTGCTGCAGCGGTCTTGCTCTGTTGTCTTTTGATTTCACATGGTGTGTGGTGTGTGATGTATCTTTTGTGTTAGTGCCACTTATGAGTGTTTGCGAACTGATATCATCCCCGCCGCTCGTGTGGAGCGAGCATTCTGAGGTGGATCCTGAGACTTGCTTCAGTGTTACCCTTAGTGTGGATCCTGGGACTTGCTTCAGTGTTACCCTTAGTATGGATCCTGGGACTTGCTTCAGTGTTACTCGTAGTGTGGATTGTGGGTCTGGCTACAGTGTTACCCTGTGATATTGCTCACTTCATCGACGGGCGGGATGATGTGGTGTAGTGGCGTCATCTGTAAACGGTACGCGCAATGAGAGTGCGCCTTAGTGTGTAGTAGTGTCAACAGATGTCGTGTGTAACGGCACACGTGATTGCATGCAGCCAATCGCGTGTGCACGCGTGTCCGTTGTGTGTATTTCGAATAAACGGCCGCTGGCCGGCTCAGTCTTTGTCGGGCTTCCGCGGGCTCCGGAGTCACCCACTTCTACTGCTCGTGTCGCGCGCCATGCCGGCGCACGTCGCGCCTCGCGTCCAGTCGTCGGGCCCTCGCCGTCGGACACCGTCCGCTGACACAGCAATAATGTACAGGAATCCTAACCTATTCCAGGAAATGGGCTGAATTGTTTAAGCGGAAAGGCTCATGTCGGACAGCAGTACTTTAAATAATTTTTGAACCTCCGCCGTGCCGTCAGTGGGAACTTCAATGATTATTTTCTTCTTTAAAACAGTATTGCAATGATAAAACTTGTCATATAAGAAGAACTACTTATTTCCTTTCGATTGAGGCATAAAGCTGATTTTTAATAGGAGCATCCCGTGGCGTAATTTGCGTCTCAATGTAGACCGAAATGATGATTTTCTCAAATTTGTGATTTTTTCTCGTAAGCTTTAGCAGCATCAGGGATCTGAAGCTACTTTTAAGGCAAAATATACCTTTGTCAAAGTAAGTATTCATTACTCAGATATTCATAGATCGGTGCAATATTATGAGGGAAATATACAAACATGGAACGTTTTGGCAAATTTTCTAGAGACGCATATGACTGGAAAATTGAAGTAATATTGCTGAGCTTCGAACACCTTAGACAAATGCCTTTGGTTAACATCAGTGTTGTAGGCGTTGCTGCAAAAAAGCAACTAAATACGTTACTCGTTACCCTATAAAAAAAGCAACGAGTTACCGCCCTACGCTACCTACAAAAAATGTAACGCGTTACCGTTACCGTTACCGAAAAAAAGTAACGGACGTTACCTCTGCCGTTACTCCGCAATCATAAATTTTAATCAATGTGTCTTTGCTGCAGGGACCCAGAATGAGAATTTTTGAAATCTAAAATTTATGTTCCACATAAATCTTTTAACCCAAACAACGAATATACCAAAAATTCTGATTTAACGAGCATTATTTGCACAAATGTACCGAACCTTAGCAACGTGATGGCTTCTGACTCTGGCACATGGTGAAGCTATTTTTCTCAATGTGACATTATACACAATGTGAGATTCAATCATCAACGCTATTCGGAAAGAAAGCATCAATGAACTCTCACGAAATTTACAATAATTCTGATGGCGTGCTTCTACTAGCAAAATAGACGCGGAAATTTTGTAGTAGTAAAGAAATGCTTTACTATGACCTAGTCACGGAAAAAATATCTGTGCATAAAAAATTTTTGTTCACTTTAACCTGTATAATTAGCGCAAAAATTGCGACCGTTTATGTGAGGTTGTTCAAGATCAGTCTCGTTCGCCCAGGAATTCAATGACCAGAAACTTCGCTGCAGTCGCAGATAGAAAGAAGCAATATTTATTTTCAAAACAAAGTTCATAAGCGTTACCAACTTTTGTAGCAACTATAATGGAGCAACTATAATAAAATGTCGCATATTTATAAATTTTTCAAAAACAGTTTCCTTCGCTCCACAAGTCCCAAACAATGTTACTTTACTCTTTGTAGCGCATACATTTTATACACAAAATGTCTTCTTTGCAACGGTAATATCTTTTTTGTTTTACAACGTCGTGAACTTTCGAGAACGACACGTAATGACATTAGTCCCTCCGTATTGAATATGTTCGATATTTTTTCCATCGTAAGTTATGCAGTTAAAGAGAAAACTAAGTTCCTTTTCTGGCTATTGGGTGGTACGTGCATAAAATATGAAATACTCAATCAATTCTAAAATATTCATTTTCGGATCCGTGTCGATCTCTCGTGGAATCACCCGTTTGCAATAACCACGATTAGGAGGCTAACTGCGGTTATGTCTGCCGTGTAGCTACCTGTAACCGTGGTTAGTCGTAAGTGTAGTTAGCTTAACCGCGGTTAAGGCTGTTCGTGTGACAACGGCATTTATGGGTTTTGGTTGCAACAGAGGGACGCCAATAAAGGTAGTGAGTAAAAAGTTTTTTTTTTGCGTTACAAGAAAAAATTCGACTTTTCGCGTCCCACTCGCAATCTTTTTCATAGTTTTCTTCCAGCCGTGGGGTCACGCCTATTCTCCATGATAAGACAGACTCTTGATCGGCAGCGCAGGCCTGTAGACCGGTTGACGTTACCGGCTGTCGCCTGGATGGGCCAGAATTAATGTGCTCAGCGAGTGTAATGCTTTGTCACTCGAACTTGCGGACGTCATTTTTATGTTGTCGCAGCCTCTCGGGGAAGTTCTTTATTTCCCCCACGGTACAATGATTTCACGATCAGCATGTGGTATGGAGTAAACCAGCCCTTGCACTTTCTCTTCGGGAAGCCTGTATTTTGGGCACGAAAATGCGCAGGTGCCAGCAATCCACCTGCTGCAATCCACTTCTCCGAGAAGCATGTCTGTACAGTTTCTCATGGCGAATTCCGCGGCTTTCTTCAAGCTTTGTGTGGCGATGGCCCAACCCTCCCCCCCACAGGGAGTCGGCGCGTCGTAAGAAATTGGTCCCCACAATTTCCACAAACAAAAGCGATTCCGCCCGCACTTTTTTTTGTCAATGCATGGCAGGCCGACAGCAGTCCGACGCTGCGACAAAAGAATTGGTCGGGGCGAGCTCTGGGAAAAGGGCACTGACAGGACGAGAAAGTAACGAGTAACGTGACACCTCACGTTACGGAAAAATGTTAACGGAAGTACGTTACCCGTTACAGTTCCTAAATCATAACGAGTACGTTACTAAGTTACCGAAAAAAGCAACGCGTTACCGGTAACGCCGTTACTTGTAACGCGTTACCGCCAACACTGCTTAACATGTATAGCACATTTGGTATTGAAAGAAGAAACGATACTCTCAGAATATTAATTATGACAAACAACACTCAGACGATGTTCTGTGAAATTCGGAAGGCTCCCACGTGGCTAAAATGTATTTTTCTCTGCGAAATATTCAAGCAATTCACTTTTTACAGCGAAAGCTGTTATGAGATCATTTCACCGGTCGTTTTTGGCGCCGTAGTTGTCCGCCGCCGCCGCCGCCGGTGTCCGTAACCAGTATCGCTCGAAATAAGAAAAAAAACGAAATAAGAAAAAAATTCCACGATGGAACGAGGTTCGAACCTGGGCCCTCTGCGTGGGAGCCCAGTATTCAACCTCTGAGCCATGCCGGTACTTGAAAGTGCTTGCAAAAAGGTCCTATACAGGCTTCATGTCGGGAAGCAACCACATTCCCAGGCAGCACACAACGTCGGGCCGATATTGGTTTTACGGCGGCTGTGCGCGGCCCCACCTCGGGCCAGCATTGCCAGCCTGGCGCCGATATCGGCGGAGCCGTTGACTTCTGCCGGCAAAATAGGACCGATTTTGCCGCCTTTCAGCCGATGTTGGTCTTTCACCGGCGACATTGGGCCGTGTTATCCGGCCTTCTGCCGTGTTCCCGCCGATATCGGCTTAGCCGATTTCTTTCACCGGCAACACTGGGCCGATGTAGCCGGCGTTTTGCTGTTCTTCCGCCGATATCGGCTTAGCCGATGGCTTTCACCGGCAACATTGGGCCGAGTTAGCCGCCGTTTTGCCGTACTTTTGCCGACATCGGCCGAGCCGATGGTTTTCACCGGCAACATTGGTCCGAGCATGCCGTCATTCTGCCGTGCTTCAGCTGACATCGGCGGAGCCGATGGCTTATCGACGATGTTGGAACTTTGTCTCTCTTCAGACAGTTACACATGCCCTGTTGAGAACGTCCTCCTTAGTCGCGGCGCTCCAAAAGTCCTCGTCACCGACAGAGGTACGGCTTTTACGGCAGAGCTAACGCAAACCATTTTGAAATAGAGCCACACAAGTCACCGACGGACATCACCCGCAGGCGAATGGCCTCACCGAGAGGGTAAATGAAGCCCTCGCCGACATGATGGCAATGTACTGTACGTCGAACACATGACATGGGACGCCATAATATCTTCCGCACATAACCTGAGGTTAACACGGCAGTGTAAGAAATGGCGCACATATGACGCCGTTCAAACTAGTTCACGGAAGCCCCTCAACGACGCTGGACGCCGTGTTGCCGGCCGTCAGTGACGAGAATAACCTGGACGTTGCGCTCTACCTTTAGCCCGCCGAAGAAGCCCGGCAGCTCGCCCGCCTAGGATACAATCGTAATTAGGAGTTAGGCATCGAGCATTAGGCGCTTGAATATTTGTAGCTTAAGCTGCAGAATGCCGCTACATGGATTGCTGTACTAGCACAAATAACAAAGTTCAGATATTGAACTGTGCTAATGCCGCACGTACGACTCGGGGCGCGAAGTATCTCTGACTGAATAGCTTGCATTCTCTTATTCGTTTCTGCTATGACAATGACTAACAACTATCACTAGCACAGTCACTTTCTACCAAAAAAAGGTGGTCTTTAGAAGAATAACTGACTGAAATTAGATGGCCACTTCGTTGACCAGTGTTCAACGCTATCAAAAATGTTGAAACGTTTATAACACATGCCATTAACTTCATGGGCCAAATTCGAAGTACTTCTGTTTCGTAAATGTTTTGTCACTGGTCGGCCGACTTCGCTAATGTATCCAGCATCAAAATTCACCCAAAACATTCTCGCACGAGTGCTTTTAGCGGAAGAAGTTTTTATGTGAATACTAATTCTGTGCATAAATCGAGCCCGTCCTCATATTTATTGCGCTATATCCTTTCAGCCGCTGAGTGTGTGCCGCCAGCGCTCATATACTACACGGACAGTTTCCGATCTCTGTGTTTACACATATTTACTCACGCGCGTGTTTGGGTGAAGCGTAACAAGTGCATTTGCTTCAGTGATGTCACATAATTTTACTTTATTAAAATAGTAAAAGCTCAGCAAGGCGTGTTGCTGAGCTAGTTGGTTCATTACTTGAGAAAAATAGGTATGGTGCGAAAAAGACCGGGCGAAGTGAAAACACGTTTTGTCGTTTGAATGTTTACAAATCAATTAGCCCGCTGACCATCTTTAACGAACTAACACGTGTTTGCAACGTGTTTTACAGTTCGCATTTGCACTTCATTGCCGTCCATTTTGCGACATACCTATCTTTTTCAAGTAAAAATCTCGCTCAGCGATTGCTTCCGACGTGCTTTCAGAAGCAGTCGCATAAAATTATTATTATGGCACGTGAAATACGATGAAAAATGCGGCTCCAACGTGGTGTACGGAAAGTTTTCATGCAGCGACATGTGGCAACAAGTGATGCATTGAAAATTCGACGAACGCCTTTCTCAAACGGCATGCCCATAGACATGCTGGGGGCATCGCACACCATTGTGGTAGGCTGCGCCGTGCTGTCAAGAAGGGAAAATTCGCATTTTTTTTTTCGTCTCTTCAACCTCTACCCCCCCCCCTCCCTCCCTTCCCCTCGTTCAGCGTCATTGTCGCGAAACTCACTTGACCAGGCAGGGTAGGATAGCCGTCCAGACGGCGGGACAATCGTAGCTGCGGGAGCAGGTTTTCTTCACTAGTGCGGTGTGTGGACATGTGTGGTGGAAAGTCAAAATCGTGCACGAGACGGATACGCGGCAGGATTCCGGCATTGTTTTCGGCAGTGATCACCGCAGCGAGAAACCAGTGGCCCCATGCTTCCATGCTCACCTCATATAAGGCCGCGTGTTCACTGCTGTTACGTGTCATCAGATTTTTGTTCTCTTCTTATCGCGTATTCTCTATTGGCCATCGTGTTTTGTGCATTCTGATATGGTGCGCTTGCATTTTTTTATTCGCTCGTGTTTTAGCGATCCAACGGGCACACGTGAGTGGTTTTTATGCACGATTCCTTTCTGTTACAATCTTACTTTTAGATTAAGAATGCGTGCGTGTCTATCTTGTTTAGATGTTGAGTTCATGGGATCTTGTGGTACCGCTCGCAATGTTTCTCGCGTCGCGTGCAGCAGTTTATCCATCTTTTTGGCCCTTAAGATATCACTGAAAAAATTGCAATTCCCGCTTAAAAGATAACGCTAATTTAATTGCCAGTCGTGTGTTACGAATGCCTACCGTTCCTTGGTGAACTTAATAAACGTGTGTGTGTGGGGGGGGGGGGGGTGCTCCTCTGCTCGTAATTAGCTCACGCGTATACACAATCTTCTAGTCTAGTTGCCACTCTTAATCTCGCTTTTTCGGCAAGCCGCCTAACATTATCTTTCTTTTCTTCGGGTCCGTCTTTAATCCTACTTTAATGCTGCCTTCGTTTACATCTCCAGAATTTTTTTCGTGATTCGGCACCGTCGTTACTGAAAAGCGCGATATCGTCCGCAAAACGCAAGTAGCTAAGATATACTTCGTTAATCCTTATTCCTATTTTTTGCCCGTTCTAGTTCTTTGCGCATAACGTTGATGAAATTGTAACTCTCCGCATAGGCGTGCGCACAGTGGGTCAGGGGGGGCGGCCGGCCCCCGTAGTCACCTAGAGGTGGGCGCAAGGTCTGCCAAACCCATTGACTTAATAGGGAGGGGGGGGGGCGCCGCGATGAACCTCCCCCCCCCCCTGAAAGGGAACCCTGCTCACGCCTATGATTTTGCGCGTGATCCCATTCTCGATTAGGATTGTCCTGCTTTTTTTGAGGAATACGGTGGCTGTGAGGTTGTTTTAGATGTTGGCTACGGTATCTATAGATGTTTAGATATTCCTTTATGGCCTAATTATTCCGGAACTGCTGGCGTGTGTTCATATCTGTGAATAAATTTGTGTTTATCACCTTGCAAATGTGTTGTTCCTTAATTTCTCAGACGCATGCGTAGTTGGTGCAGCAGGCCTTTCATCAATTTCGTTTTGTTTGAGACAATATTGACTTTCGTTCTCGGCCTTGCACGGTTCGACAGAATTGTGGGTCTTAATCGCACGCTAAGACATCAGTGGAGCAGTCGTTCTAATTAGGAAGCATTTTTCGAATATGGCACCAATGGCAGTCGATGAATGCCGTTGGGCCGCGAATAGTCTATTTTAGCGCTGCTGACTTACAGTACAGTATTTCTTCGTTCAGCGAACTGGAGCGCGGAAAAAACACAAAGGACGAAGCGAGGAACCACATAAGACGAGCGCTCACGTTCCGCGCTCCCAGTTCGCTGAACGAAGAAAATGAATTACCAACTGGCCCACCTTTCGATCCTCCTTACAGTACAGAAACCACAGTAATACCGAACTGCCCTGGTCGGCACGCAGCCATTTTACTTTATAACACATGTATCAGCCTGCCTGATCAGGTTACTTTACGTATCGAGCAGCTACCGCCGGTGTCTCCATATAAACTAGCTACGTGCCGACCACGACGGTACAGTACTACCGTACTTAACGCACGGTAAGCCACCACTGCTAAAACATAATAACGGGTGTAAACGGTCACGCCGGCGGCTACCCGACGTCGGCGGGGCCGACACCGCGCCAGCATTGGCTAGCATACATAGGCCCAATGACGGCTTGCCATCATCGGCTGAATAGCGGCAGGCCCGTCTCGGACCGACGCTGGCTAGCCCACGTCGGCCCGAAGCCGGCAAGCCCGCATCGGCCCAAAGGCGGCTAGCCGACGTCGGGCCGATGCGGGTGAAAGTAGCGCGAGCGTGATTTGCCGACGTGGGGCCAATATTGCTGCCGTCATTTGCCGACGTTGGGCCGAGATCGGTCCAATGGCGGCGTGCTGCCTGGGTTATCATATGCAATATAGCATGGTAGAAGAGTAAAATAAGCACCAAGCGTCGCACAACGCGAATTCTGTAACCAGGCGTCAAACAATGCGAATTGCGCAACGAGTAGGTTGTTGAATGCTTCCAACCCATTACAAAAGGGCTCTGCCATAATTCTTCATCGTCATCAGGCACAGCATCAACAAAGTGCGCATAACGCCTTACATGCGTTTAGCAGGTACCACGGCTCTCTGTAGAATGACGAAAAATGGCACAGTGCCTGCTGCCCTACTTCTCAAAAATTACAATGATTTATAGCGCAGTGGGTTCCTCGCACGTGCACTTGTATTGGTTGCCTAAGAAGCCCATAAACGCATGATGCATTTCCTCGGGTCTCAGTAAAATTGCAATGATTTCTGGCGTACTGGGTTCTTCGCAAGTGCACTTGTATTGGTTGCCAAGGAAGCCCATAAGCGCATGATCCATTTCCTCGGGGTCTCAGTAAAGTTCGTGCCCCCCCCCCCCGTCTCTCTCCCACGTCAACGTATGTTATAAAGCATGACGGGAGAGGGAAATAGCGACCGGGCGTCACCCAATGCTAATTACATAACTGGTGGGTCGTTTAAAGCTTCCAACCCATTACAAAGGCCTGAGCCATAATTCTTCATCGTCATCAGTCGTCGCGTCAACAAAGTGGGCTGCCATGATTCATTTCCTCAGGGTCTTAATAAAGTTAATTCCCCTCTCTCTCTCTCTCTCTTTCTCACGTTAGCGTATGTTAAAAAGCGTGGTGGGAGAGTGAAATAACGACCGGGCGTCACACAATGCGAATTACGTAACTAATGGGTCATTTAAAGCTTCCAACCAATTACAAAGGCTCAGTCATAATTTTTCATCGTCATCGCATCAAGAAACTGCACATAATGCCTTACAGAGGGTACCTCGCTTCTTCGCAGAATGACGAGTAATGTCGTGGTGGGTGCTTTCCAACTTCCCAAAATTTATTATTTGTGGCGTAGTGGGTAGGTTGCTATTGTAGTTGTATTAGTAGCCACAATAGAGTTTATAACGGGCTCTAGAAATGCCACTCTTCGAGCTTTCGCTGTGACTGTGACGCGCAGGCCTGGAGTTTTTTCAAAGCAATAAATCAGCACGATTTTTTCCGAGTACAATTGAGATAGTCGCCAAAATGGCTGGGGCGTTTGGCATAGAATCGCCCAACCGAACTTGAGAAAGAGGGCACCGTTTTGCCGGAAGTGAGGTTGCAGAAGTCTTTCTCGGCTACCGAGCAAATCAGCTCATCAGGGTACAAGGCCTGCTTAGGCCTAGATACCTCCCTTGCAATGCTATCTTGAGCAGTGCGCCTACACGACTTTTTAATGGCTTGCTGCAACCAATGCAAGGCCACATCTCTTTTGACTAGATTTGAATGACCTGAATCAAGCCTAAGAAGTTCGTTCTCTCTCCTAGGAAAATATTTCCAACAAAGATGGTGCTTGTTCAAGACAATTTCAATCTCCAAGAACTTGATCACACCACCTACAGGCTTTTCCAAAGTAAACTGTAACCCTTGGAACTGACTTTTAAACAACGATAAAACGCTTTCTAGTCTGCAATGGTCACGTACCTCAGGGACAAGGACAAGGTAATCATAAACATACCTGCAACAGGCAGCAGTACGGCAGACAGTAAGACATTGAATTTTTAAAGGCAGGCATGATAACCTCAACACATTTGCTTTGCAAGTGCATATTGTGGGCGGCGAAGTGTTTAACTGATGCGCAAGTTGTGCTTTTTTGTTTTTGCCGTTCTTTTGGTTTTTCCTTTTTTTCTTTCTTTTCATGTCATGACACCCTGTGTGTGTCTTTTTTTAATTGTCCTTTTGTCAAGTTCCTCACAGCGCGAACAGTCATAAAGACTTGGTCTGCCCTCTCGTCTCGACTGCCTAAGGCAGAAGGACACGCCACCCTAAGTTTAGGAGGTGCGTAAGAGAGAACGGTAGCACGAAAAGATTGCTAAGTTCTGCCGAAGCTCTTCCTTAGGCGAAAGTTGGGATCACGAACGCGCGTCGCAACCAAGCATTGCCTGATCGTGTTCGAGCACCTTGTAATTTATTATTTAACTGCGCATGTACTGAGATTTCTGCCCGCATTAGACAAGTGAAAATTGCTTGCTGTAGCTGTCTGACAAATTGATAAGCATACGAATATTTTTTCGCCTTTTGAGTGATATTGTCGTGTTTTTCAAGTTGAATGTGCTACAGCAGGAACACACGCAGCAACAACACCAAAACAGACACCCAAAATAAAACTAACGTAATAATAATAATATCTGTGGTTTAACGTCCCAAAACCACGATATGATTGTGAGAGACGCCGTAGTGGAGGGCTCCGGAAATTTCGACCACCCGGGGTTCTTTAACGTGCACCTAAATCTAAGTACACGGGCCTCAGACATTTTCGCCTCCATCGAAAATGCAGCCGCCGCGGCCGGGATTCGATCCCGCGACCTTCGGGTCAGCAGTCGAGCGCCATAACCACTAGACCACCGTGGCGGGGCAATAGAACTAACGTAGAAGATCTCTAGCAACAAACTCACCTAAGATGACAATTTGCCCGTACAACACTAATAATAATGATTATGACGCACAGCATAGTGGTACACTCCGGAATAATTTCCACCGCGTGGTGATTTTCATTGTAGACCTAAGTCTAACTACATACCTCTTCTTGCGTTTCGTCCCCATCGAAATACGGTCACCATGCGCGGGAATCGAACCCCCGTCCTTGAGCTTCCATATAACATACAAGGCGGAAACATGCGTAGAGATTTACGCCAACACGAATAGATGCATAATCCGCATTGGGGTCTGCTAGCAACATTGAGGCAGCCAGACAGGTTCCTAATGACCGATTCCGACCTTCCGAGGGCATTTAAATCACCTTTTTCACAGGCTAGGTGAGAGCCTGCCAAGGTGAGTAGATTGTTCAAGCATTAACTGGTAAGATTGAAACCGCGGGTAGCTTGAGACACACAAAAATACGCTGTCCAAAGTAGCGCACCTGTAACACCGAAACAAGCTTGCTGATCGCTTAAAGTTTCGTTAAGAATTGGAATGCTAACAACTTTAGCATTCCAATTCATTTCCGAGCCCGCATTGTCCCTCCGATACCCGTTGGACGGCTTCGACTAAATGAGCAGCTGTGCGCAGTCTTTGACGCACCATGCCTAATCTATAGGGATCATTACGACAGTTGTAGCCAGTCGCCAAAATAACGAGTGTAAAATGAGCAAGCGCGTAACCAAGCGTTCCCTTCCAAAGTCATGGTATTCGTAGAGTGTAGTATTACTAAAGAAATCACAATTTCGTCGCAAAGGCGAAGCAACGAATCCGATAGCAACAAGTTCGATCTGTTATACAAATTAAGACTAGCAGCTAACTCATTTGGATCCGATCTCGCGCAACTCGACAAAACGCTGGTTTGAGGCAATGTGGCCGTCCAGTGACCGAAGTAGTTTCCATGCTGTCAGTCCTCTAAACGCGAAGTAAGCGTTGCGAGCACAGCAAGTGTACGAGCCGTCTCGTGATGTCTGTCGAGAGAGCGTATGCGCCAGCGCTGGCTACCGCGCCCTTAAGAGGAAAGTTCGCAGTTTCTGCTCGAGCGACGATTTCCTCCTCCCCCCTCCCCTCCCACCTCCCACCGACACTCCTGCGCCCTTCGCCCGACAAAAGCCTGCCTTGACGTTTCCTCACTGCTTTAGGAGCCATCGTCTGCTGTCCTCTCACGAGGGGAGATGTTATTGCATGCACCCTTCATGCGAGTGAGATGGCCGGCTCGTTTCATGTCTGCTTCAGCTGCGTTCGTCCCGAGCGCTTGCGTGCTTTCCACACGCGCGTAGAAGACCTGATGCTCGGGGCGCTGTTTTCGAGTTGGACTGCGGAATATGACGCGACGAAAAAAAAAACCGCTGAGAGTCCATATAATTGCTGTCGCAATATCATTGCTGCCGCGCAATCAACCAACCAAAAAGAAAATAAATATGCAGATCCCACGCCTTCACGGAATCGGTTTCACGCGAAGCAGTAAGCGAGTAGCGCTATGCTGCATATTTGGCTTTGATGGAAGCGTTACGAGGTGGACTGACGTATTTTCGTGAGTGTAGTAGTTGTGTGCACACCGAGGGCTTACCAAATTCGTCGACTGCACAGGCGTTGAAAAGGTAACTTACGGTCTGACGTAACGTCGGCACACACCACAGACCACATATATCAGTATTGTCGATACGAATTGCACTTTACGGTGTGATGATGTGGATATAATGCGTAACTTTTGTTAGCCTATTCCTCCTGGGTCAAGCTGCGCCTGCTCAATCATGGGAATAAAAAAGTGATAATCATTGCAATGGTGTAAAAGCGGAGCCAACACTGGAAACACAACTGACGTTAGCCTGACATGATGCCTGTATAGTAAAAATAAAATGTAGTGTTTATTGCTTTGTTATAAAATTAGAATGCCAGCACTACTACCGCAATTGACGTTTCACCGACATTACGCCTCTACAGTGTGTCTTTCAAAAGCTGTTTCTAGACCAGGCTTGGCTCTGTGGTAGAATACCTGCCTGCCACGCACAATGCTTGGGTTCCGATTCCTGCTGGGATCATAATTTTCGTTATTTGCACTCGTCGGGTCAACCCTGCCGATGTCGGTCTTCACGTTCTCGCATTTAAATTACCAATCTCTGTTCCCGCCGTTCCTGGGTAGAGATAAACAGTCAATCACCTTTGTTGCGTACCCGTATACCGCTGCCCCTGGTAAACGGGTATGTGGCACACGTGTCTGGGGGGAAGGGTTTGACGACACGTACGCGACAGGGTTTCAAGTTATTCATGTCATGATCAGACAGTCATATTCGTCAAACCCTCACACCCTCCCATGCCAAGTTAGGTCTACACCAAGTTAAGAAGGCGACAAAGAGAGCACCCAGACGTAGGCAGATAGATAGATAGATAGATAGATAGATAGATAGATAGATAGATAGATAGATAGATAGATAGATAGATAGATAGATAGATAGATAGATAGATAGATAGATAGATAGATAGATAGATAGATAGATAGATAGATAGATAGATAGATAGATCGGTCGAAAATGTCCAAAATGCCTATCGTTACCTAAGAATGCTTCGCATTTAACAACGTCTAAAATATGCCTGTCATCACTTCTGACAAGATCGTCTCAAGAACAGCGCAAGCCGCTAACCTACAAACGTATTTCTTCCCGAACAATTCACAGTTGTGAGATTATGGCATATATTTAGACTGCATGCGCCTTGCAAGTGGAATCTTTAGGAAGGTCAATAACCGCATTGTGAACATCAGTCGTCTTCACTAGGAAAAGCAAAATAAACAATATTGCCAGCCAGTGAGGTATATGGAATGTGCTGCTGTCTTAGTGAATGGTCTCAATGCTTAAGGAATCACCGAAGACTGCCCTCTGTCTTCCTTTACGCGCAAGCTCATATCCCTGTCATGGAGTGTGACGCCACAAGGACTGCCACCTAGAGGCAATGCGCATACGGAGAAAGACAAAGCGTGCACTATTTTCATTACCCACCATGACATCTAGTCGCACAAGCAAACACGAACGCGTCTCGCTCGATGCTAGGGATAATGGGTCAACCCCTTTTATACGCAAGCCCAAGTGCTTCAATTGTCAAATCACTGTCGTGGTTTGTGTCAAAGCGACCCTGGTCGACGTAAAAATTAAGGCAGGTTCGCACTAGTGGTGATAAGCCTGAAGGAACAGCGGAGCTGAACGGCCTTCCGTGTTTCTTATTTTTTTCTCTTTCATCTTTCTGTCTTTCCGTCTGCTTTTTGTATCTCTTGTCTCTGTTTCTTTCTATTTGTCTCGCGCTCTCGCTCAAACTTTATTTTCAATTTGTTCCCTTTCTTTCGCCCCTTTTCTATATTTCTCGTTTCCTCTTTCTTTCTATCTCTTTCTCTCTCTCGCTATTTCTTCCTCTCTCTTTCTTTGTTTCTCTGTCTTTCCTTCTCTTTCTGTTGTGCTCTGTTTCTAGTCTTTTTTTTTGTCTGTTCCTCTCTGTCTCTTTCTCAGTCTGTACTTCTTTCTCTGCCTCCTGTCTTTTTTCTCTCTCTTCCCTTTCGTTCTGTCTATTTCTAACTTTCTCTCTCTTTGTATCTTTCTCTTTCTTTCTTTCTTCCTTTCTTTCTTTTTTTTCTTTCTTTCCTTCTTTCTTTCTTTCTTTCTTTCTTTCTTTCTCTCTCTCTCTCTCTACTCTTGTTCTCTCACCCATCAGAGCTATCGCATCCCACGCCGGACAAATCGACGCAGCGGGAGAGCGCGCGCAGGGCGCACATGTCCGGCGAGAGGAGCAGAAGATCAAGAAGAGGACGAAGAGGGCCCGCCGGCCGACTTATTGGGTTTCACGCGCTAGAAAGGTAGAGGCCATCCATGATGATGGTCGTTCTTGAGAATTCGTAACGGCATAACGAAAAGCATAACGGCCCCGATGTAAAACACGTTCTACGGGCAATGCACAATAAGATAGCGCCGATTCGCCTGCGCGTTGCTCGCGTTCACAGAGTGAAACGTCACCGTAGCTTTTTCCTTACTTCCTCAGCGGAGCTGTTTAGCCGAGCTTAATCCGGGAAAGCTACGTTAGCAGCACAGCGAACAAGGGCGAGCGGCTACGTGCTGCACAAATTGGGCATGCCCCACTGCTCACCTCCGGTCCACTAAAAATTAAGGAGCTCCAGTTAACTAGCTGGTATGTACAAGCTGCTCCTAGCGGGTATGTACCACAGACGTTGGGCAAGCCCCACTTCTGACCTATGCTATACTAAAAATGAAGAGTCTCTGTACAGCTAGCTTAGCGGGTATCTGCTCTTCGCTTGCCGGCAAAATGCCGCCTTTTAGCGTGAGTAACGGCTACAAGTACCACTCATTTCCTGCGACCTTGCCCAAGCTCAGTGAAGTTGAGGAACGACTGATTTCTCCTCGCCTATCCCTACGTACACTGACTCACGGCAGTGGGCAATATGGCATACGGGGTCAAGTTGTGAACGTGCTAATGGATGTTCAGACTACTGTGAACTGACTTCGCAGAGAAAGTTCCGACGACGTTGCAAAAAGAAACCAATCAATCAGTTTAGCTTGTACAAACCGATCTACTGGCTTCGAAATGCTTTGCAATGCTTGTGGAGTTTCGTGCAGCTGAGCAGGGCGACGGAGAACGACGGAGAAGCTAGCCCCTCAACTCCCCTGCACGTTGGTCTTCACGACGTTAGGTCAGTTAAACGCACGAATAATTTTCTTATTAGAAAAAATGCATTCGGCCGGTTTCACCATAGCGAATACCGACCAATGGCGAGAACATCTACCTCATTTTAGTTTTCTTATCCATTCCGTTGCGAAGAATTCTGCATTAGAGAACTCAAATCTGCAGAAACAAGTACAGTCTTATTTGGAAGTCTTAACATATAGGGTAGATAAGAGCATTATACTATTAGTGGCAATGCTTCTCGCCTAGGAATGAAAAACGCAGTCATTTGTATAAAAGGTGTGTGCTTCGGACACTCGAAACATGCTCATGAAATGGCTTATCGGGCAAAAAAAGACACGTGACAATCGAAAAGCTTTATTATTAGAACTCGCAAAATGTCCATTCAGAAGAACATAGCGCACAATAATGAAAAACTAGAGAAGAAGTCACGGCCGGCTGAAGCAGAAAGGTCCCGTCGACAATCATGTCACATTGCTTCCGAACAAGCGAATGCCCGTCCTTCGGCTACCTGATAGTGACAGTCGATGATAGTAGCCAGCGGAATGTGCCAGCAGCAATTTCTCGGACCCCGCGTGACCAGGCAACTTGCATGCGCGCAAACCGTGCCTGCAGCCGTCTAGTCATAGCACGGTACCACACATGTCCCTTCTGCCCATGTGAAGCTGGTCCCAACGGCAGCGATGACTTCTTGACCAGCTCATCAGGTGCAATGGAACATAGCACGTGCCAGCCACCACCGCCGAAAAGACTGTGAAACTTCATCGGCGTCACCAGGAATCTACTGTATGCGCTGACTGTTCACACTGCTGTGATCCTGTGTAGGCCGATGGTGCTTTCTGTCGCCGTTGGGTAGCGTTCAAGATCTTGACCACCGTATTGCTGCACACTGAAGCGGTCGCTGCCTGCCAAAGCGAAAATGGAGCTAATGTGTGGTTGGGGCATCAGTTCAAGATAAAACAATAGGTTACTGCTTAATTGACTTTGAATCACACAGATAACTGTGTAAAAATTATGCGGCTTTACGTGCGTAAACGACGCATTGATTGTGCGCACATTGTGGTGGGAGGCTCCGTATCAATTTTGAGTATCTGGTGTTTTTAACCCGCCTCTAAATAAACATAGACAGCTTTTTTTTCCATTTCGGCCCTATATAAAAATTATTTCGCCATGACGATAACTTAACCGCAGCCCTCGAGCTTAGCATCCAAACACCATAGCTTCTATGCTACCTGGTTGCCCGACAAATGTGCAAAACACGAAACGACATAATCGGTATTGCATCGGTTTGAAACCACAAGCATTAGGATATAGTCTGAGTTCGTTGAAGTTTGAAAATTGGATGTCGTCTGCTGGTTCGAGAACTGAATAGCCCAATTAATTAACTACGTAACAACTCACTTTTAACAACAGCGCCACGAATAGACAACATGCAGAAAATAACTGATTGTAATCGGTTATTTTCTGCGTGTTGTCTATTCGTGGCGCATATACGGGAGCATATACTGTCACCGTCCTACACAGCAACGTGAAAACAACAGACACACAGCACCGTCCGTGAAACACACCAGAGAAGTCAAGACAGGAGAAAGGCGCTATCGATAAACGGCATATCGATCATAGTGGTAGCACATGCGTGAGCCAACCATCGATTACCTCCATAAAGAAGAAATCGAGTGTCTGAATAGTTCTCTCTCACGTAGACCACCACGCGCGCCGGATTGATAGGCTCGCCTACTGCTTCGGCATGCCCAGATAAGTTTTCGTGCTTTTCTTTTCCGCAGTTGTGCGCCTTTTCAGTTGTTAGTACGGCATTTGTGATGTCTTGACTTCTCTCTTGTGTCCGTCTTTGCACGCCCTGTCTCTTCAGCATGAATGCTCACCAACTTGCTCAGCCCTCTGTTATTTTAAACTGGCAACATGGTTTTGTATTTTGATCATATTCAAATAACTAAATGTCCACCCTTGCAATGTATTAATAATATCGCCGCTGTGTACTTAAATTTAGGTGCACGTTAAAGAACCCCATGTGTTCGAAATTTCCGGAGCCCTCCACTACGGCGTCTCTCCTAATCATATCGTGGGTTTGTGACGTAAAACCCCAAATATTATAATATATTTATAATATCGCTCGACGTTGACCCCTGGACATGGTAGTGCCTAATATAGGCGAGATATGTAACGAGATTGCCTGCATGACGCTCAAGGGCAGTGCTCCCTTAAAGGGGCCCTGCAACACTTTTTGAGCAGGGTCAAAAAGCGCTGCCAATCGGTAGTCGAGGCTCCCGAGAACACGCGAGCCAAATATTATAGCGAAGCGAGCGGCCTGGAATTTACAATAAATTCTCAAAGTCAGCTGAAAATCGCTCCCTCTTCTCTCGACAAATAATGTATTAGTCCGCAATATATGACGCGATTGTCGGCAGTTCCACCATTGGCTGATGTTATAATCACGATAACACCCTCATTATTACCTTAGTTGTTAATTTTGAGTTCAATAAGTAGATAATATGTATGCTTCTATTGTGTTATGCCGTTAAAACACCGAACAAACATTAATATTAGCACTTCCGGTTTCACCGACAGCTCGTCTGCTCGTAGTTGCGTGGTTGCGTTTTCTTCACCATGTGCAGTGCCGAAATCGTGGATATTTCTGTGCTTTTGACCATGGCCGGTTGCCGTTGAGAGTGGCAGCCGTTCGAGTGTTGCCTCGTCAGCTGGAAACTGCATCGTCGGCACGTTCTCACGACCGACCGAGGCAGCGGTGCAGCATTTCTCCGATAACAATGCTGGCGCCGGCTAGCTTAGGATACCTGTGTTCGCTGTATGACGAGAGTCCCGCTCGCTGTCCAGTATGTCATCGAGCCGTACCTCGGCGTCTCCTCCCCGTAGTCTCAGGTTCCCGAGAAACCGCGACACAGCAACCAAGCAGACTCGCATTTTCACGGTAGCTGCAGACAGCCAGGGGATGGGTCAGCGCCGGCGCGATGCCCCACGATCCTTTTTTCTAGTCTTTAGTTCTTTGTTGTCAGCCCGCATTCGCTGTGCGCCCGCATTCGAAGAGCAAACAGCATCGAAGTACCGCCACTGGGAGAAGGGTGCACGCAGCTTTGCCGTGTTGAATACGATTCAAGCGCGAGCAGTGCGACGAGGCGGTGTATCGGAGTGTGGGTCGAAACCCATCTCAGCTGTCATTCGTTCCAAATGCGCACGCAAGTTTGCGTCCATGGTTGGCAGAGCGATGAAAACACTACGGCAGTTCGAGGTGCACACCCAACATTACCAAACCGACTCGCAGTTTTCAAGCACGCGCGATACACGGTGCCATGGGCTCCGCCGCTCGACGACGACCGCGCGAGCCGACCGGAAGCGGCACCACAGACCACGTGGTTGCGCGGAGACGCCAAAGAAAAAAATGAAGAAAGAAAATGCCGCCGGTGCTGACGTCGCCTCCTCGCACCTCCGCCCTCCCTCCCTTCACGCCGCGAGCAGCTTTCCGCATACATACATACCGATTTCATTCGTGCGCGAGCGCCGTCTGCTACAGTGTTTGCTTAGAGATGCATACGAACCATCAGACTTATCTGTGCGAATAAACATTCAGAAAGGAGGTGTGACGCTGATCGTCGCGTCGCTGGTTTCGTTGATTGTCGTCTATATTAGAAACTACCGTATCCTGTGGCTGACGTTCATGCGATATTATTAGGTGATTGCGAGGGTGTGCATAAGTATATCCATGTGCATTTGCAGATTTCAAACCATCGCAAATGTGCCCATTTGCAATTTTTGCCCCACCTCTTCGTCTTCCACAATGTTAAAAGCCTGTTCAACATTCTTTTTCTTAATACGGGAGAAGTGTTGCAACTGTGTGTACAAACAGCAGCACTAAACACAGACTGCTGCATGAGGGAGACAGTTTTCACTAGCACACGTCAAGAAAATTACAGATCCAACTTTATGACATGGAAATATTCTTGGACAGGGAATGTCGCTGGAGCCAACGTTCGGCAAGTGCACTTGCCTTCGTTGCTGCCTGGACGAAGACAAGCGTAACAGCCTCACAAAACCGCATAATTACGCGTCGTGCCAGTCAATCTACGGCAAGAGATTTTAGAGGCATATCACGACGAGCTGACTGCAGGGCATCTGGAGTTCACTCGAACTATGCGACTAATCCAAGAAAAATAATATTGGCCTAGCCTGAACGTAGACATCGCGCGCTACGTGAGAAGCTGCCGAGATTGCCGACGTCGGAAAACACCGCCTACAAGGCCCGCCGGCCTCCTGCAACCATTCGAACCACTCGAGAAACCATTCCAGAAAATAGGGATGGATCTTCTTGGCCCCTTTCCGACGTCGACGTACGGGAACAAGTGGATAGCGGTGGCAACAGACTACCTGACACGCTACGCCGAGACAAGGCCATTAGCGTCCAGCAATGCAACCGAGGTCGGTAGCTATCTCGTGAACATCGTGCTCCGTCATGGCGCACCCGAGGTCCTTATCACCGACAGAGGTACGATATTCACTGCAGAGCTCACGCAGCAGATCCTACGCTTGAGCCACACTATGCATCGGCGAACCACAGCCGACCACCCGCAGACAAAGGGCCTCACGGAGCGTTTGAATAAGACCTTCGTCGACATGCTCGCTATGTACGTCGAGCACAAGACTTGGGACGACATTCTCCTCTGTACGTTACGATGGCGCACAAAACAACACCACAGGAGAAATCAAAGGTGACACCTTTCGAGCCTGTCTTAGGCAGCCCAACAGCGACCATACTGGATGCGATGCTGCCGCACGTCGACCACGAGAGCATGCATGCTGACGTCGCCGGCTTCCTTCAACGCGCCGAGGAAGTCCGCCAGCTCGTTCGAACGCGCGTCAAAGAGCAGCAGCCCACTGACGCCCGACTCTACAACCTACGACGACGACACCTGGAGTACGCACCAGGTGATCGCGTTATGGTGTGGACACTGATTCGCCGCCGGGGGCTGAGGGAGAAGCTCCTGCGCCGGTATTACGGACCCTACAAGATAACCCGATGACTCGGGCCACTAATTTACGAAATTGTCCCCGATGGAGTCACACAATCCCAACGGCGACGCGCGACCTCAAATGGTCCACGCCGTGCGCCTCAAGAAGTTCTTTGAACGTTAGCGGACTAAGACACATTGTCAGCTCCTAGATGTCGTTCTATAGTAGATGCGTTTTGTTCCATTTTGTGGATCTGGTTGCACTTTCTTGCTTTGTTTCAAGTGTTTTTTTTAGCATCGAGACGATGCTCTTTTTCACGGAGCGGCAATGTCACGTGAGTTTAAAATATGCGAGACTGGAATGTCTCATCGGCTTCTTTAACCGCTTGAACACTGTTCTTCGGCGTTGAAAGACGTAGGCATGGTTTCTTTACGTTTTAACATGAGTACTTCACACATAAATGGAGTAGGCCATCGCGCTTTGAACCAACATTGAGTAAGATGTCGACGTTACGATTGCGTAACCTCCATACGAGAGTTAACATGCACAATTGTTATGTGCCACGGACGGAATTGCGAGTCATTATTGCCTCTCGTATCTCTCGCCGCAACGCTTACCTCACACGCAGTCCCGAAGCGCATTTCTGGAGTTGCACGAGCGGTGTAGTAGAGGTCTTTTCTCCAGAGTTCCCGCGAGGTCGCCATCGTTGGAGACAAGGCAGTCTGTTCCAAGCTGAAATATTGAGACAAATAATAAGAACAATATCTGACAAAGCATTCCGGCGTTGAACAACTGCTTCGCAATATTATGGGGCAAAAAATAAACTATCTCGCCTGGTGGTTGTTGCGCTGCGTATCTCTGCTGTGCCATCACAAACGCAAGCTTCTATATCAGCGGTGCTTGAACCACTGGAGCAAAAAAAATATTGATCTTAAAGAAGTGGGGAAACATGAAGGCCTGCCGAAAGCCATAAAATGTATTTTTTTTTCAGATATTTATATTAACATTGCCTGCGACACATCCACAGCCGGGAATCACCTGGTTGCTGCTGCAGACCTTGGGGCACATTTTGGCTAGCTGGAACGAAACACGCGAAACCGTATGTGCGGTGTGCCACGGGTGTGGTCTACGAGATCCCCCTTTCATGTGGCAAGGTTTACGTAGGTCAGACTGGGCGCTGCATCAAGCAGCGCGCCAGGGAACATGAACGGCCGCTAGGCGATGAGTCAGCGTCGTTCCAGAATCTACCCGGCCATTGCAGCGCTTGCAGAAACTGTGAACCACGGCTTGAGAAAATAAAAATCCTAAGCATAAGTAAGGATAGATTAGCTCGCGAACTATCAGAAGCGTTTTTCATCACACAGAAAGGCGACATGTGCGTCAGCACCACATCTATATCATTGCGTGCTAGTGAATTTGAGGTGCTAAACAAAAAGTGATAGCGTGCACGAATCCCACCCCATCCTCTGTTCCTCATGAATGCGCATGCGTGCCTGGTCTTTCTTGCTATAACATTCTGTGCGGTTGTCTCAATAAAAAAAGTTGGAGTCAGCGCACGTCCTCTCATGTACCTTTATTCTTGTGCTCGTCTAATATAGCGCTACAATTTTAAATAAGAATAGATCACCAACTAGCCCCGCAACGTGTTTTGTTAAGTGATGAGTTGCGTGTTTAGCCAAGCGGCACGAAGACGCCTTAATATTACGAAGGGCTGAAACGCCAGAATATAAATAGATTGGTTCCTGGTTTCTGTGCGCACCAAGTGTCTTGAATATAACCTTTATAGCAGAAATTAGCGCCCTTAATCTAGCGTAGGCTCTAACCCTAAATGGGGCTTCTGCTAACATCGAAATTTCCCCATGAACAATTAGGTGTAGAACATGAAATAATATACTAACCAACATCCTGCATAGCACTGCGCTTATGTTCATAACTGCTGTCAAATGATATACACCTAGGGTCTGCAAAAGCCACTTATTCACAGGCGTTGTATTTTTTCCCACAATATTGAAAAGAGTGACAGTGGTCATTTCCGTGGGTAGCACGTATGCAGTGTTTCATCTAATCCAACAATCATTATCAAGCTAAAGTGTACCTGTTGACCAGGACGTGTTCGCCATCCCTGTATGTGGCCGCTGGCTGAAACCCAACTGCTTGCACGACACGACGGGCGTGCGCATTCCCGAACTTTTGGCCGCACTGGCCCCTCTGGGAGAGGTCGCACGCTTGGTTTCGGCGCTGGCAGCAATCGAGTTCCTCCACCGGCTTCCGTGACTTGACCTCAGCGTCCCTCTTCACCAGGGGGCCTTCGTGGAGGGCGTTCCAGCTGGGCACGCACCCCGTCCTAAGAAGACTTCGGGCTGACTCTGACGCCAAAGATGCCTTATCGAATCTAGAGGGTGTCTCGAAACTTGAAGCACCATGGCTTTCGGTACAGCTGAGTTCGTCGAGGTCCATCTCAGCTGCTGCACTGAGGAAGTTCCCGGTGATTTAGCGAAGTGCGCGCACCTGTTCAGTCAGAGCGTTCGAATGCGCGAGCGAACTTCACGAGGTGTTCGTGCGTCATAAAGTAAGATGATGGTGATAATGACGAAGATGATGACCCATTCGATTGTCCTCAATACCAGCTCGATGTTACTGCCCAACGGGACAGATTGGCCAAGAACTACATTATTAGATGCGAAGCCGCTTTTGCGCTGGGTTGTGTACGTAGTTTCATTGGCGACCGCCCGCCTAGCATAGCCATCTGAGCGCGCGCTCGCGCCAAGGAGAAGTATTCTTCCTCTTGTTCTTCGACCGCCTTAATGATGATACGTGCAGAGCACTTTAGGGGCCCGGGCTGTCGTATGCTGTCCTAGCTTGGCGTAACGCTGACAAAACCATGTGTGCTGGCACGCGCTGGCGCGTTCGGGTCTGTGTAGGGGCTGGGTAAGACGCTGTGGCCTCTCCCCCTTACACTCTCTCAGCGATCATGTGATGGCGTCGGGGAACGAGATGCTGCAGACGCACGATGAACCCGCGTGGCGTGCCCCAACAAGAGTTTCGGACGAGTAACAGCAACAGCAACGACAGTGAATTCATCGTGTGCTCCACTTGCAAGGACGCCTTAACATCGGGCAAGGTGCCCGTGATGAACGGAACTTTAAGTCGACCCATGCGCTGCTTCGTATCCCCACATGGTTCCCTTTAGTGGGAGATGGTGTAAGTTTGTTTTGCTTATTGATAATAACATTTCAATTTTCATGACTACAATGAATTCGGCGCTTTAAAAAAAGCGTATACCACTCAGGTATCACTCAGAAACTGTTCTACACTAATACTCGAAGAAATATTGTATTCACCTCGTGCGCCACCGATGGAGGCGCTGCGAACGCCGCTACGGTGAACCCATGAAGCCTTGAAGCTTTGGGTTTTAGGGACAACATTGGAAAGCGGAACAAGCCCGCGATAGAAACAAGTAAGATACGGCTAGAGTATTGGTGGTAGAAAACTAGAGAGAAAGGACAAAAATAAATTGTGGGAAAAGTAAGGACATTCTGCCGTAAGAGGCAGAGAACAGGGCTGTGAAGTGTTTTTGTCTTTCTCTGTAGTAACTTTGATTTAACCGTAGTAGACAAGGCATTATGCCAACCTAAAGAAAGAGGGGTGGGCGAGAAAAAAGAAAAAAAGGCTTTTACTTATTTTTTTTGTCGAGCCTGGTGGAACACATGTCACAACCCTGTTATAAAGGGGACGCTCACAGCATCCGTGCATCCATTCGGTGATGCGAAGGCGGGGACTCGGCTTTTGTCGTCTGCTAGGCTCTTTCTAAAACAGCAGCAATTTCGTTGTAGTTTACTCGCGTCGCACGGCGTTCCTCGACTATTAGCTGTATTTTCTTCTAATCATAGTTCTTTAGATGGCTGCTAGCATTACAGGAGGCTAATAAACGTTAACATTTAACATATCTTTTATATAATCAGAGCCATCGCGGTCAGGATCATGCCATCGAGTTCGTACCGTCACACACTGGGCTGGATGGCATTGAAATAGCTTACGTGGATGCGCGAACGTCCCGGCAAGCGAGTTAAAGAGAGTATGCGCTGCTTTGGAAGCGAAGCGCGATCAATTTTACGGCTTATTCGCAAAAGTTAGCGTTATGTAAACAGTCCTGAAAGTAAGTTCACGCTGCGCTCCCGATTGTAGTCACATACAAAAAACGTTTGCCGACAAAATAAATTTGATAACTTCATCTACCAGGGGGTATTGCGGACATCTAGCGTAGATTGGGCGAGTTTGATGAACATTAAAACTTGCTACGCGTACTATCGGCTCCGAATGAAACGCCAGAAGCGGTACGCGTGGTACAGTTCGCACCCTTATGAGTAGAGATAGATAGGCTCATGCGGTTTGCCCCTCGTGAGCCTCATTCATGCTTTCGATCGTGCAGTGCTGCCTAATCGGGTGTGCGTGCCTGTGAATAGTGATGACAGGATTGCGCGCACTATACAGTTCCTAATGCTTGGGCAACGCGCTCCGCTGTTTGTGTTTCATTTTACACCGATGGTACAGCTTGGTAAACAGTACGAAAAATCCGCGAATGTGTCCAGTCAGAGGAGTAAGAGAGCTCTTTCCCGCCATTCTTCTGGCCCTTTGGCTGGTTATTGCTATCCTTTACCGCGCTGTAACAAGACTGAATATCTTAAGGCGAAAGCCTTACATTCCTCATCAAACGCGAAAATTGACCGTCAGCGTCCCGCGTCGGTAGAGTCAACACGAGTAATGCAAAAAATCATAACGTGATAGCGTCCCCTTATTACGTCGTCATGATATAAGAGACCGCCGAAATTTGTGACGTCATAACGTCACGTGACATAATGACGTACTCAAATGACATCGTCGCTTTGTATATATTGCCTCCGTGATCCGTGGGCCGAATACGGAGGCAATTAGGTGCTGTGCAGAAAGCTTGAAATGCCTCCGAATTTCGAGGCAGTGCAAAACGATGGTACTTCCAGAAAACATTTGGAGAGGGCGGGGCTCGAACAATACATCGACTGAAGAAAAAGAACATGGCTTTCGCCTTTGAGTCATCTTAGGTAAACAAAGAAACAATCTTACGCCAATGCATAAGGGACGCTGTGAGATTTTAGTACCCTGATGGCACCACGCGCTATTAAGAGTCGACCGTTGAGAGTGATTCACGCTATTTTATTGCAAATTCATCTTATTACGACTTTCGATTCGAAACTTTTGTATTTCGTATATATCAGCTTCGTATATGAAAGCTTCGTACATATCAGCGTGCGACTGGATCGCAAGATACGGCGCTTTTCTTGTGCTTGGAGCTTGCGAGGTGGCGGTCGATTTCCACCTTCGCAGTACACGTTTCATGCTAGTAGAAATGCAAGGGCTTTTTTGTTGACTGAAACCCGCCTTCTGTACCTTAAATCAGCTTCCCATTTTGCCAAATGTTTTAGTGATTACTCTCACTCTCTTTCTACTCGTGTCGCATAGACCAGTGTATCCTGCTCCATCTAGAATTTGCCAGTTCACATGTGGTAACATCACACGGTGAACCAAGGAAGGGAAAGTTTAGGGACTCGTTTTTCCTTGTTAGACATAATAATAATGGGAACTAACAGCGAATACTGCAAGTTATCTGCAAGTTATCTTTTCATGCACTTTATTTCCTTCATATTTATCTCATAACGACTACGAATGGCATCCCTTTTCCTTGGCATTATTGTCTGTGAGTTCTCATTAACATTCACACGGTGAGGGCACAAAGCAAGCGCGAACCGTGCCGTTTTCTTCGTGCAGTAGAAAGTGAAATGGCACATTGTTTCACAGAGCAGCGGTCACTCGTGGCACCAGAGTTTATTCGCTTATCTTTTCTAAACACCCAAGATGGTGGTGGTGGTAACAACTTTATTAAAAATTCCGGCAAATTCGTGGCCTGGGCCTAGGCCGCTCCTGAGGATGTTTTTGATTACGCCGGACCGTTTCAGCCGTAGCAACTAAAATCTGGCGTCACAACTTCTGAACGCCAGCGCTTTTTTTAAAAATGAAAACCAGAAAGTAGTTTTACGCTCTTTTTAGTTGTAAATGCGTGATTACTCGGTAATGCGTATTACTAGGCCACGTAACGTATCATTTCCCGAGGCTCACAAAAATCCCAATATTTAACCACAAAGACGCCAGGTTCCCACAAGAGAGAAAGAACCCCAGATCTAGGAATAGATCTCCAGGGTTGGCATCACTGCGTCTGAAGTACATGTTTGTTTCTCTCGACATCGAACCCTTCAAAATCATGGTACAACACATTTTACAAGCATACGTCGCCTAGAAAGAGCAGTTTCAGCGCTTCAGAATAGTATCAGCAGAGCAGTTTCAGCAATGAAGCACTAGTCAGGCAAAACGGCTAGTCGTCTCACCCTTTCATATGTGGAACGTTTATTCCTCACGTGTGATCAATGGATGCTTTTCAGTTTCATTATTGCAGTGAAAAGGAGTGATGATAAGGAAAAATTTTAACACGAAAGTTTTTTATGCAAGGGTCCACCTACACATCAGTGACGCAATTTTTGTCCGGTATGCACACGAAGAGATGACAAATTAAAACCAGAAGAATAATGGCGTCTTCAGCTGGTCGTTTTGGAGCGCTGTAGCGCGCTCTCACAGAGGGCATCACGTTCGGCTGGTCGAAAGGGAGGGCACGCCTCGCATTCGGCTGCTTCTTTTCGATTGCTCTTCTCTCTCGTCAAGCGGTCTCAGCTGCTTCGAGCCCTTTCGACGGAGCACTGCGAGCGCTTCTGGTTACGTGATTGCACAGAGCGGTAGTGGCGTAGTGGGCAATTGTGGCGTAGTGGGCACTTAGCAAGTGTACTTGCAGTAGACATTCTAGGATAGCTTGAAACAGCCAATGTTACGCGCACAGTCGATCGTTTCCCTACGGCACGGTTGAGGCATGCACCGGGAACCAAAGCCAAGCTAGCAATTGAGAAGGCGATGCGCACTGGGCCCGCTTAAGCTATCACGTTCTACTCTTGAAAGCGAAGCTCAAGTGTCCTCCAAGTTTTTTTTTTTGGTTCTTGGAACGGTCCGTAACATTGTGTTATTGGGTGCGTCTGTTTAAGTTCATTCCTGCTTCTGTACTAGATGTTCCTGCAAATTACTTCGCCGCCTGAAAAGTTAGGCTGTTGTCCGTCCCGAGCGAGCAGAATGATGAATTTCCGCGTGGTGGATGACATCAACGCTTTGTGGCCGTGTTAGATGTCCAGAGGAAATTCGTTAACTATACGTTAATTAACTTTACGTTACGTTTGCGTTTACGTTAGGAATTTACAACCAACCATTTTCAACTGGTGGTTTCTTCTGACAAGCATAATTCAGCGATAAGACGGTTAAAGACTTCCGCCATAAAAGAAATTCTAAAATCCGTTTATATTGCGCATGCATGTTCATTCAATCTCTTTTGGGCATAGCTCCACCAAATCGAAAGTCGAATCTTAACCAGATTTACTGCATCATTTGTCGTTATTCTAACCACACCCCAATATAGAAATAGCCACGTAAACATTCATTTAGAAAAGTGGAATTAGTCGTCGCAAAGCATTCTGGGAAGTTTCATAAAATGAATCTTACGCCTTCACCTTCTGTTCCAGATATCATGCTTGTATATGTCGTAACGTGGCGTTTTGCTCAATATAGGGCAAGCGGACACCCTCTTCCTGTGCATGCGGATATAGACCAATTACAGGTACTTGCTCAGCAAGGCTACCTCCTGCACTCGATAAATTATTCACGGTCTGCGAAATAAGTACAAGCGCACTTCGAAATTGCACACGGTCTCTCCTTCGGCATGCAGCCGTGAGAGACCAGGCAGGCCCCTATGAAGAACACATCGATTAGACAAAATGTTGTCATTTATTTCATATATATAGAAAAATAAATAAAAGAATACAAAAAGCAGAAGTTCTGCAACGAGAATAGGATTACGGTAAAATATATAAAAGAACTGCAGTGCCGTTGGTGCTGCCCGGCAGTAGCACCAGCACGCCAAGACCATACGACTCCAAGACGAAAGAAGCCTCGGCAGTCTATAAACCGCTGCCAGCTGTGCGAGTTTACGGAGACGCACCGCCGGGGTCTCGGAGTCGTTGAGAGAGTCGAGCCCTGCAACCAGTGCGGCCTCTCTGCAACAGCTCGTAGAAGGCGTCTTGGGGAGCGTGTAGTCCATAGCGACCGCCATGGAAGACGACGCTCAGCTCAGGACCTCGTGGACCCAGAGACGGCCGACGGGGTGGCTTGAACGAAGTCATGTCGCAATGAATGCGCTCACCCAATACGTCTCTTTCGCTGTCGCCCTCACCGCTGTGCTCGTACAGGTGTATGTTTCGGAAGACATCAGTCACGACACAGGCCCACCCACTCGCATGTCCTCCGGCTGGTCGTGGCGTTGTCTGCAGCTCCATCAAGCCCTGTTGGCTTCGACAGCGTTGCCGAGCTCCTGTCCTTTGCTGACGTCTGCGCGGCCCAGAGGAGGGAGCGAACGGCGCCACCGGTCCACCTCTCGCGTCGAGACGAAACAAGAGGAGTTTTCGCCTGGAGTCGCCGTACCGAAGAGCGTGTGCAACTGAAGGCCTGTTGGCCTGCCTTGCGTACCGACTCGCTCTCGTCATAGCTCGCCGACTTGTGCTCAACTTGGTTCTTGCAGGACGTTTCCGCCGCCCACCTCTTGGTGTTGAAAGGAAGAAGCTTCCAGGCACGCGCTGTGGTTCCGTCGTCATCGGCTTCTGTATCTCACATTCGGGCATAACCTCTCGAAGAAACAGAAGAAAAATAAGCAAGCACTAGAAAAATAATTGTTAAATGTTCGAAAATGCACGAAGCTTTTTATAATAAAAGTGGCAGCCAGGCGCGTTCACATCCTTGATTATTCCTTCCATTAGGCACTGGCTTCAGTTTCATGTATTATAGGTAGTCCGTGTACAAACCTTGAATAAGCGCTTGATGTATGCATCTGTGAGTATAATCTATTTCGGATGGTTGACGGAGTGCAGACGGGTTATTAGGACTTGTCGAACAACGCGTAACGTCTCTCTCGTGTTAAAATAAAAAATAGTTGGAACAGTTATTTGACGCCAAATGTAAACGCTACCATGGCGACAGATGCCTCACCGGCTAAAGAACATGTATTTATATATGTAAATGTCCAGGAATCCTAATGTATTCCCAGAAATGGGCTGAATTTTTTCAGCTGAAAGGCTCATCTCGGACAGCAATACTTTATATAATTTTTGAAGCTCGTTCTTGCCGTCAGTGGCGAAATTCAAAAATTATTTTCTTCCCAAAAGCAATAGCGCAATTGTAAAACTTGCCATATAAGAAGAACTACTTATTTTGTTTCGATGCAGGTATAAAGCAGATTTTTAATAGGAGCATCACGTGGTTTAATTTGCGTCTCAATGTAGGTCGAAATAGTGATTTCCTCAAACTTGTGATTTTTTCTCGTAAGCTTTAGAAGCATCAGGGGTCTGAAAATATTTTTAAGGCAAAATATACCTTCGACAAAGTAATTATTCATTACTCAGATATTCATACATAGTGCAATATTATAACAGAAAAAATACAAACATGGAACGCTTTGGCAAATTTTCTGGAGACGCATACGACTGGAAAATTGCAGTAATAATATTGAGCTTCGAACACCTTTGACAAACGCCTTTTGTACATTTGGTATTGAAACCAGAAACGATACTCTCAGAATAATGATTATGACAAACAACACTCCGATGGTTTTCTGTGAAATCCAGAAGGCTCCCACGTGGCTAAAATGTTTTTTCTCTGCGAAATATTCTAGCAAGTCACTCTTTTTCCGCAATAAATCAGCGCGAGATTTTTTTCGAGCACACTTGAGATGGTCGCAAAAATGGCTGGGACGTTTTGCATGGAATCACGCCACTCGAACTTGAGAAAGAGGGCACCGTCTTACCGGATGTGACGTTGCACAGCTCTTTCTCGGCTACCGAGCAAATCAGCTCATCGGCGTACAAAGCCTGCTTAGGCCTAGTTACCTGCCTAGCAATGCTATCTTGAGCAGTGTGCCTAAACGACATTTTAATGGCTTGCTGCAAGCCAATGCAAGGCCACATCTCTTTTGACCAGATTTGAATGACCTGAATCAAACCTAAGAAGTTCGTTCTCTCTCCTAGGAAAATATTTCCAACAGAAGATGGTGCTTGTTCAAAACAATTTGAATCTCCTAGAACTTGATCACACCACCTACAGGCTTTTACAAAGTAAACTGTAACCCTTGGAGCTGATTTTCAACAAAGATAACACGATGTCCAGTCTGCAATGGTCACGTACCTCAGGAGCACAGACAAGGTAATCATCAACATACCTGCAACAGGCAGCAGTGCGGCAGACAGTAAGAAATGGAATTTTTAAAGGCAGGCATGATAACTTGGATATATTTGCTTTGCAAGTGTATATTGTGGACGGCGAAGTGTTTAACTGATGCGCAAGATGTGCTTTTTGGTTTTTGCCGTTATTTTGCTTTTTCCTTTTTTTTTCTTTCGTGTTGTGACATCCTGTGTGTGTCTTTTTTTAACTGTCCTTTCGTCAAGTTCCTCACAGCGCGAACAGTCATGAAGACTTCGTCTGCGCTCTCTTCCCGACTGCCTAATGCCGAAGGAGACGCCACCCTAAGTTTAGGAGGTGCGTAAGAGAGAACGGTAGCACGAAAAGTTTGCTCAGCTCTGCCGACGCTCTTCCTTACGCGAAAGTTGTGATCACGAACGCGCGTCGCAACCATGCTTTACATGTTCGTGTACGAGCACTTTGTAATCTGTTACTTAAAAGCGCGTGAGCTGAAACTTCTGCCCGCACTAGATCTGTGAAAATTGCTTGGTGTAGCTGTCTGCCAGATTGATACGCATATCAATATTTTTTTCGCCTTTTGAGTGATATTGCCATTTCTTTTAAATGGATGTGCTACAGCAGGAATACACGCAGTTACAACACCATAAACAGACAGCCAGAATAAAACTAACATAGAAGATATCTAGCAGCAATGTCACCTAAGATGGCCATTTGCCCGTACATGACCACGATAATAATAATTATTATGATACACAGCGTAGTGGTACACTTAGTTCGGCAAACTCACTCATGAGTCGACTCACTCAGACTCAGATCGTAGCCGTGAGTCTCAGTCTCAGTGAGTCCGGGTGAATAAAATTTTGGTGAGCTTGAGTCCGAGCGAGTCCGGTTGTGAAACATTTCAGTGACTCTGAGTCCGAGTGAGGTCCGGATGAGGAAAATTTCGGTAAGTCTGAGTCCGAGTGAGCACTAAGCGCAAAATATATTTCTTGAGTGAGTCTGAGTGAGCTCCACACTTTTTTGCCGACCTATGGCTCTATCTAAACAAGCTCAGCAATAATATCAGCTTTATGTCGGCTCACGTTTATAGTCCCGTATTCTCACGCGCTTTTCAGAGCCCAAGAGTTCATCCGCCAGCTCAATATTTATTGATCAGAGGCGTGAGTTACGCAGGGGGAGGAGGCGGACAGGTGACACCCCCCCCCACAAACTCTTTCACAGGTAGTTCTTGGTCAAAGTATCTTGCGTGAGTCATATCTTTCAATAAAATGTTCTTACTTGATTGCAACCACTGATAACTAATATTTGAAGGTACGAGATCAAAGACGCCAAGTAGAGCACCAATTATGCGAGATATTGGCGTTGACAACATGGTTGCAAAAGCTAATGATGGGCTAACGGACTCATCGGTCGACTCACTCGGACTACACTCAGACTCAAATAGATCCGTGAGTGTGAGTTTGAGTGAGTCCGACTGAGTAATATTTTGGTGAGTTTGAGTCCGAGTGAGTCCGGTTGGAGGTCGGGCACGTAGCACGTCGGCAGGATAACCGGTGGTCATTAAGGGTAACTGACTGGATTCCAAGATATGGCAAACGCGTGAGGGGGAGACAGAAAATTAGGTGGGTAGATGAGATTAAGAAGTTTGTAGCTTTAACGTGGCAGCAGAAAGCAGAGGACCGGGTTGATTGGCGGAACATGGGAGAGGCCTTTGCCCTGCAGTGGGCGTAGACAGGCTGATGATGATGATGAGTCCGGTTGAGAAAAATTTTAGTGAGTCTGAGTCCGATTGAGTCCGGTTGAGGAAAATTCTGGTGAGTCTGAGTTCGAGTGAGGTGTAAGGACAAAATATATTTCTTGAGTGAGTCTGAGTGAACTCCACATTTTTGCCGACCTATGGTACACTCCAGAACAATTTCCACCGCCTGGTGATTTTCATTGTGGACCTAAGTCTAACTACACACCTGTTCTTGCGTTTCATCCCCATCGAAGTACGGTCACCATACGTGGGAATCGAACTCCCGTTCTTGAGCTTCCCCATGAGACACAAGACGGAAGCATGCGCAGGCAATGACGCCAACAGGAATAAATGTATGAGCTGCATGGGGGTCTGCTAGCAACATGGAGGCAGCCAGACAGGTCCCTAATGACCAATTCCGACCTGGCGAGGCCATTTTCATCAGTTTTTTCGCAGACTAGCTGAGAACCTGCCAAGGTAGCAGATTGCTCAAGGCTTCACTGGTGAAATTAAAACCGGTGGTAGCTTGAAGCACACAAAAATACGCTTTCCAAAGTAGCCCACCTGTAACTCCGCAACAAGCTTGCATATCGCTTAAAGTTTCGCTGATACCATTGCGTTAGCTATAAAAAAATGATAATAATATGGAAAGGCCTGTACAAAGGGACATACTCCTGAACAACTACTAACTGTAGCTTACGAAACTTAAACATTTTGTCAACAGCGCGAGCATTCCAACTCATTTGTCAGCCCGCATTCTCAGTTCGATACGCGTAGGACGGCATCGACTAAATGCGCAGCTGTGCGAAGTCGTTGAGCCACCACGCGAAATATATAGGGACCATTGCGACAGTTGTTACCAGCCGCCAAAACAACGAGTGTAGAATGAGCAAGCGAGTGTAGTATTACTAAAGAAATCACAATTTCGTCGCAAAGGCGAAGTAACGTATCCGATAGCAACATGTTCGACTGTTATACAAATCAAGACTAGCCGCTAACTCTTTTGGATCTCGCGCAACTCGACAAAACGCTGGTTTGAGGCAATATGGCCGTTCCAGTGACCGAAGTAGTTTCCATGCTGTCACTCCTCTAAACGCGAAGTAAGCGTTGCGAGCACAGGAAGTTTACGAGCCGTCTCGCGATGTCTGTCGAGATAGCGTATGCGCCAGCGCTCGTGACAGCGCCCTAAAAGAGCAAAGTTCGCAGTTACTGCTCGAGCAACGCCTACCCCCCCACCCCCCCCACCCCCCACCCCCGTCCCTCGCACCGACACTCCTGCGCCCTTCGCCCGACGAAAGCCGGCCTTGACGTTCCCTCACTCCTTTAGGAGCCAGCCATCGTCTGCTGTCCTCGCACGAGGGGAGATGTTATTGCATGCACCCTTCATGCGAGTGAGATGGCCGGCTCGTTTCATGTCTGCTTCAGCTGCGTTCGTCCCGAGCGCTTGCGTGCATTCCACACGCGCGTAGAACACATGATCCTCGGGGCGCTGTTTTCGAGTTAGACTTCGGAACATGACGCGACGAAAAAAACCGCTGAGAGTTCCCATCTAATCGCTGTCGCAATAAATTTGCTGCCGCGCAATCAACCAACCAAAAAGGAAAAAAATCGACAGGTCCCACGCCTTCTCGGAATCGGTTTCACGCGAAGCAGTCAGCGAGTAGTTCTATGCTGCATATTTTGGCTTTGATGGCAGCGTTACGAGAAGGATTGACGTATTTTTGTGAGCGTAGTAGTTGTGTGCACATCGTGGGTTTACCAGACTCGTCGACTACACAGGCGTTAAAAAGGTAACCTATGGTCTGACGTAACGTCAGCATACACGTTAGAGCCCATATATCAGTATTGTCGAAACGAATTGCACTTTACGGTGTGATGATAAGAATATCATGCGTAACTTTCGTTAGTCTATTCCTCCTAGGTCAAGCTGCGCCTGCTCAATCATGGCAATAAAAAAGTAATATTTATTACAATGGTGTGAAAGCGGAACCAACACTAGAAACACAATTGACATTAGCCTGACATGATGCCTGTATTGTAGGAGTAAATATTAGGTGTTTATTGCTGTGTTATAACATTAGAAAGCAAGCACGACAACCGCAATTCACATTGCACCGATATTACACCTGTATAGCGTGTTTTTCCAAAGCAGTTTCTAGACCAGGCTTGGCTCTGTGGTAGAATACCTGACTGCCACGCACAATGCTTGGGTTCCGATTTCTGCTGGCATCGTAATTTTCGTTACTTGCACTCGTCGGGTCAACCCTGCCCATGTCGGTCTTCACGCTCTCGCATTTCAATTACCAATGTCTGTTCCCGCCGTTCCTAAACAATCAAATCACCTGTGGCGCGTATCCGTATACCGCTGCCCCTGGTAAACGGGTATGTGCCACACCACACGTGTCTGGGGGGAAGGGTTTGACGACGTACGCGACAGGGTTTCAAGTTATTCATGTCATGATCAGACAGTCATATTCGTCAAACCCTCTCACCCTCTCATGCGAATTTAGGTCTACACCAAGTTAAGGAGGCGTCCAAGAGAGCACCCAGACGTAGGCGGATAGATAGATAGATAGATAGATAGATAGATAGATAGATAGATAGATAGATAGATAGATAGATAGATAGATAGATAGATAGATAGATAGATCGAAACGGCCAAAATGCCTTTCGTTACCTAAGAATGCTTCGCATTTAACGACGTCTAAAATATGCCTGTCATCACTTCTGACAATATCCTCTCAAGAACAGCGCAAATCGCTAACCTACACGCGTATTTCTTGCCGAACGATTCACAGTTGTGAGATTATGACATATATTTACACTGCATGCGCCTTGCAAGTGGAGTCTTAACAAGGTCGATAACCACATTGTGAACATCAGTCGTCTTCACTAGGAAAAGCAAAATAAACAATATTGCCAGCCAGTGAGGTATATGGAATGTGCTGCTGTCTTAGTGGGTGGTCTGAAAGCTTAGGGAATCACCGAAGTCTGCCCTCTGACTTCCTTTACGCGCAAGCTCATATCCCTGTCGTGGAGTGTGACCCCACAAACTATGCCACCTAGACGCAATGCGCATACCGAGAAAGATAAAGCGTGCACAAATAAATCGTGCACTAATTACATTACCCACCATGGCATCTAGTCGCACAAGAAAACACGAACGCGTCTCACTCGAGGACTGGGTACAATTGATTTCCCGATGGTAGGGGTAATGGGTCAACCCCTTATATGTGCAAACCTAAGTGCTTCAATTGTCAAATCACCGTCGTGGTTTGTGTCAAAGCCATCCTGGTCCACGTAAAAATTAAGGCAGGTTCGCATTAGTGGTGCCAAGCATGAAGGAACAGCGGAGCTGAGCGGCCTTCCCTGTTTCTTTTGTTTTCTCTTTCATTCTTCCTCTCTTTCTGTCTGCTTTTTTATCTCTTAATTGTCTCTGTTTCTTTCTATTTGCTCGCTCTCGCTCAAACTTTATTTTCACTTTCTTCCCTTTCTTTCTCCCACTCGCTCTCTCCCTCGCTTCCACTTTCTTTCTATCTCTTTCTCTCTCCCTCTAATTTCTTCCTCTCTCTTTCTTTGGTTCTCTGTCTTTCCTTCTCTTTCTGTCGTGCTCTGTTTCTTGTCTCTTTTTTGCCGGTTCCTTTCTGTCTCTCACTCTGCACTCCTTTCTCCGTCTTTTTTCTCCTTCATCCCTTTATTTCTCTCTATTACTATCTTTCTCTTTCTTTGTATCTTTCCGTTTTTCTCTTTCCATCTTTCTCTCTCTCTCTGTACTTGCCCTCTCACCCATCCGAACTACTGCATCCCACGCCGGACAGATCGGCGCAGCGGGAGAGCGCGTGCAGGGACCCACATGTTGGGGAGCGAAGCAGAAGATGAAGAAGAAGACGAAGAGGGCGCACCGGCCGAGTTATTGCGTTTCACACGCTACAAATGTAGAGGTCATTCTTGATGATGATACTTCTTGCGAATGCGTAATGGCATAACGAAAAGGGATAACAGCACCGATGTAAAAGACGTTCTACGGGCAGTGCACAAGAAGGTAGCACCGATTCGCCTGCGCATCGCCCGCGTTCACAGAGTGAAAGGTCACTTTTTCTTACTTTCTTAGCCGAGCTCTTAAGCCGAGCTTAATGCGGGAAAGCGACGTTCGCAGAATAGAGAAGAAGGGTGAGCGCCTTTGTGCCTCAGAAATTGGGCATGTCCCATTGCCCAACTCCAGTCCCCAAAAAATGAAGGAGCTCCCTTTAACTAGCTGGTATGTACAAGCTGCTCCTAACGGGTATGTACCACGGACATTGGGCAAGCCCCACTACTGACCTATGCTATATTAAAAATGAAGAATCTCTGTACAGCTAGCTTAGCGGGTATGTGCCCTTCGCTTGCCAGCAAAATGCCGCCTTTGAGCGTGAGTAAAGGCTACAAGTACCACCCACTTCCTTCGACCTCGCCCGAGCTCAATGAAGTAGGAACGACTCGTTTCTCCTTGCCTACCCTTAATGAGTATACGTAGACTGACTCACGGCAGTGGACAATATGGCATACAGGGTCAAGTCGTGAATGTGCTCATAGTCGTTCACACTACTGTGCAGTGCCTTCCCAGAGACATTGCACGGTAGTTTATATCCAGCTTGCACAAACAGATTGTTGGCTTCGAAATGCTTTGCAATGCTTGTGAAGTTTGGTGCATTGCGACGGAGAACAACGTAAAAGTTAGCTCCTCGACTCCCCTGGACATTGGTCTTCACAACGTTAAGTTAGTTAAACCCACGGATAGTTTTCTTTCTAGAAAAATGAATTCTTGCGCTTTCAACATAGTGAATTCCGACCAATGGCGAGAACAGCTACCTCATTTCGGTTTTCTTATTCATTCGATTGCAAAGAATTCTGCTTTAGAGAACTCAAATCTACAGAAACAAGTAGAGTCTTATTTGGAAGTCTTCACATACAGGGTAGATAAGTGACAATGCTTCTCGTCTAGCAATGAAAAACGCAGTCATTTGTATAAAAGGTGTGCGCTGCTGACACTCGAAGCGAGCTCATGAAATGGCTTATCCAGCAAAAAAAAAAGACGTGACATTCGAAAAACTTTATTATTAGAACTTGCAAAATTTTCATTCAGAAGAACACAGCGCAAAATAATGAAAAACTAGAAAACAAATCGCCGCCGGCTGAAGCAAAACGGTTCCGTTGACAATCATGTCACAGAGCTTCCGAACAAGGGAATGCCCGTTCTTCGGCCAGCTGATCGTGACAGTCGATGGTAGTAGCCAGCAGAATGTCTCAGCAGTAATTTCTCGGAACGCGTGTGACCAGGCAACTTCCATGTGCGCAAACCGTGCCTGCAGCCATCTAGTCACAGGACGGTACCACACATGTCCCTTCTGCCCATGTGCAGCTGGTCCCAACGGCAGCGATGACTGATTGACCAGCTCATCAGGTGCAATGGAACATAGCACGTGCCAGCCACCATCGCCGAAAAGACTGGGAAACTTCATCGGCGTCACCAGGAATCTGCTGCATCGGCTGACTGTTCCCACTGCTGCGATCCTGTGTAGGCCGATTGTGCTTCCGGTCGCCGTTGGGTGGCGTTGAAGGTCTTGACCACCGTATTGCTGCATACTGAAGCGGTCGCTGCCTGTCAAAGCAAAATGGAGCTAAAGTGTGGTTGGGGCATCAGTTCAAGATAAATGAGTAGGCAACTGCTTAATTGACTTTGAATCACACAGAAAACTGTGTAAAAAATTATACCGCTTTACGTGCGTAAACGACGCATTCACTGTGAGCACATTATGGTGGGCGTCTCCGCATTAATTTTGATTATCTGGTATTTTTAACCCACCTCTAACTATATGTACACAGTTTTTTCTTGCCATTTCGGCCCCATATAAATCCGTTCGCCACGGACGATAAATAAAGCAGCGCCCTCGAGCTTAGCATGGAAGCACCATAGCTGCTATGCTACCAGGGTGGCTGAAAAATGTGCTAAACGCGAAACACCATTATCGGTATTGCATCAACTTCAAACCACAAGTATTAGGATATAGTCTGAGTTCGTTGAAGAATGCAAGTTGAATTTCGTTGGCGGGCTCGAGAACTGAATAGACTCATTAATTAACTACGTAGTAAGTCAATTTAAACTACAGCGCCACGAATGGACAACACGCAGAAAATAACTGATTACAAAGAGCATACACTGCCACCGTGCTAAAGAGACAGGGCGTGCAAACATGGACAGAAGAGAGGAGTCCAGACACCACAAACGTCATATCCATAATAGTGGTTGCACATGCGTGAGCCAACCATCGATTAACCTGCATAAAGAAGAAATCGAGTGTCTGAATAGTTATCTATCACGTAGACCACCACGCGCGCCGGATTGATAGGTTTGCCTATTGCTTGGGCATGCGCGGATAAGTTTTCGTGCTTTCTTTCTTTTCCTCTGTTGTGCGCCTTTTCAGTTGTTAGTACGGCATTTGTGATGTCTTGACTTCTCTCTTGTGTCCGTCTTTGCATGCCCTGTCTCTTCAACATGAATGCTCACCAACTAGCTAAGCCCTCTGTTATTTTAAACTGTCAACATGGTTTTATATTTTGACCATATTCAAATAACTAAATGTCCACCCTTGCAATGTATTAATAATATTGCCGCCGTGTATTTAGATTTAGGTGCACGTTAAAGAACCCCAGGTGGTCGAAACTTCCGGAGCCCTCCACTACGGCGTCACTCATAATCATATCGTGGTTTTGTGACGTAAAACCCCAGATATTATAATATATTAATAATATCGCCGGACGTTGACCCTTGGACATGGTAGCGCCTAATATAGGCGAGATGTAACGAGATTGCCTGCATGATGCGCATGGGCAGAGCTCCCTTAAGGGTTGAGTCGCGCGAATGAGACAGAGACAAAAAGAAGAGACGACAACACACTGACCAACTTCATTCGTGCGCGAGCGCCGTCTGCTACAGTGTTTGCTTAGAGATGCATACGAACCATCAGACTTATCTGTGCAAATATACGTTCAGAAAGGAGGTGTGACGCTGATCGTCGCGTTGCTGGTTTCGTTGATTGTCACCTATATTAAAAAACTACCGTATCCTGTGGTTGACGCTCCTGCGATATTATTAAATGATTGCAAGGGTGTGCATAATTATATCCATGTGCATTTGCAGATTTCAAACCATCGCAAATGTGCTCATTTGCAATTATTGCCCCACCTCTTCCTCTTCCACAATGTTAAAAGCCTGTTCAACATTTTTTTTTTCTGAATACGGAAGAAGTGCTGCAAGTATGTGTACAAACAGCATCACTGAACACAGACTACTGCATGTAGGAGACAGTTTTCACTAGCACACGTCAAGAAAATTACAGCTCCAACTTTATGACGTGGAAATATTCTTGAACAGGGAATGTCGCTGGAGCCAACGTTCGGCAAGTCGACTTGTCTTCGTTGCTGCCTGGACGAAGGCAATTGTAACAGCCTCACAAAACCGGATACCTACGCGTCGTGCCAGTCAATCTACGGAAAGAGATTTTAGAGGCATATCACGACGAGCGGACTGCAGGGCATCTGGAGTTCACCCGAACTATGCGACGAATCCAAGAATAATAATATTGGCCTAGCCTGAACGTGGACATCACGTGCTACGTGAGAAGCTGCCGAGATTGCCAACATCGGAAAACACCGCCTACAAGGCCCGCCGGCCTCCTGCAACCATTCGAACCACTGGAGAAACCATTCCAGAAAGTAGGGATGGATCTGCTTGGCACCTTTTCGACGTCGACCTACGGGAACAAGTGGATAGTGGTAGCAACAGACTACCTGACACGCTACGCCGAGACAGCGCCAATGCAGCCGAGGTCGCTAGCTTCTTCGTGAACATCGTGCTCCGTCATGGCGTACCCGAGGCCCTTATCACCGACAGAGGTACGATATTCACTGCAGAGCTCACGCAGCAGATCCTACGCTTGAGCCACACTATGCATCGGCGAACCACAGCCGACCACCCGAAGACAAACGGCCTCACAGAGCGTTTGAATAAGACCCTCGTCGACATGCTCGCTATGTACGTCGACGTCGAGCACAATACTTGGGACTGAATTCTCCTGTACGTTACGTTGGCGTACAAAGCAACACCACAGGAGAAAACAAAGGTGACACCTTTCGAGCCTGTCTTAGGCAGCCCAACAGCGACCATACTGGATGCGATGCTGCCGCACGTCGACCACGAGAGCATGCATGCTGACGTCGCCGGCTTCCTTCAACGCACCGAGGAAGTCCGCCAGCTCGTTCGAACGCGCGTCAAAGAGCATCAGCCCTCTGACGCCCGACTCTACAATCTACGACGACGACACCTAGAGTACGCACCAGGTGATCGCGTTATGGTGTGGACACTGATTCACCGCCGGGGGCTGAGAGAGAAGCTCCTGCGCCGGTATTACAGACCCTACAAGATAACCCGACGACTCGGGCCACTAATCTACGAAATTGTCCCCGATGGAGTCACACAATCCCAACGGCGACGCGCGACCTCAAATGGTCCACGCCGTGCGCCTCAAGAAGTTCTTTGAACGTTAGCCGACTAAGACACATTTTCAGCTCCTAGATCTTGTTGTATACTAGTTGCATTTTGTTCCATTTTGTCGATCTGGTTGCACTTTCTTGCTTTGTTTCAAGTGTTTTTTTTTAGCGTCGAGACGATGCTCTTTTTCACGGAGCGGCAATGTCACGTGAGTTTAAAGGAAGCGAGACTCGAATGTCTCATCGCCTTCTTTCACCGCTTGAACACTGTTCTTCGGCGTTGAAATTCGTAGGCATGGTTTCTTTACGTTTTAACATGAGTACTTCACACATAAATGGAGTAGGCCATCGCGCTTTGAACCAACATTGAGTAAGATGTCGACGTTACGATTGCGTAACCTCCATACGAGAGTTAACATGCACAATTGTTATGTGCCATGGACGGAATTGCGAGTCATTATTGGCTCTCATATTTCTCGCCGCAACGCTTACCTCACACGCCGGCCCGAAGCGCATTTCTGGAGTTGCACGAGCGGTGTAGTAGAGGTATTTTCTCCAGAGTTCCTGCGAGGTCGCCATCGTTGGAGACAAGACAGTCTGTTCCCAGCTGAAATATTGAGACAAATAAGTATGAACAATACCTGACAAACCATTGGGGCGTTGAACAACTGCTTCGCAACATTATGCGGCAAAAAATAATCTATTTCGCCTGATGGTTGTTGCGCTGCTAATCTCTGCCGTGCCATCACAAACGCAAGCTTCTGTATCAGCGGTTCTTGAACCACTGGAGCAAAAAAATCTTGATCTTAAAGAAGTGGGGAAACATGAAGGCCTGCCGAAAGATATAAAATGTATTTTTTTTTCAGATATTTATATTAACATTGCCTGTGACACATCCACAGCCGGGAATCACCTGGTTGCTGCTGCAGACCTTGGGGCACATTTTGGCAAGCTGGAACGAAACACGCGAAACCGTATGTGCGGTGTGCCACGGGTGTGGCCTACGAGATCCCCCTTTCATGTGGCAAGGTTTACGTAGGTCAGACTGGGCGCTGCATCAAGCAGCGCGCCAGGGAACATGAACGGTCGCTAGGCGATGAGTCAGCGTCGTTCCAGAATCTACCCGGCCATTACAGCGCTTGCAGAAACTGTGAACCACGGCTTGAGAAAATAAAAATCCTAAGCATAAGTAAGGATAGATTAGCTCGCGAACTATCAGAAGCGTTTTTCATCACACAGAAAGGCGACATGTGCGTCAGCACCACATCTATATCATTGCGTGCTAGTGAATTTGAGGTGCTAAACAAAAAGTGATAGCGTGCACGAATCCCACCCCATCCTCTGTTCCTCATGAATGCACATGCGTGCCTGGTCTTTCTTGCTATAAAATTCTGTGCGGTTGTCTCAATAAAAAAAGTTGGAGTCAGCGCACGTCCTCTCATGTACCTTTATTCTTGTGCTCGTCTAATATAGCGCTACAATTTTAAATAAGAATAGATCACCAACTAGCCCCGCAACGTGTTTTGTTAAGTGATGAGTTGCGTGTTTAGCCAAGCGGCACGAAGACGCCTTAATATTACGAAGGGCTGAAACGCCAGAATATAAATAGATTGGTTCCTGGTTTCTGTGCGCACCAAGTGTCTTGAATATAACCTTTATAGCAGAAATTAGCGCCCTTAATCTAGCGTAGGCTCTAACCCTAAATGGGGCTTCTGCTAACATCGAAATTTCCCCATGAACAATTAGGTGTAGAACATGAAATAATATACTAACCAACACCCTGCATAGCACTGCGCTTATGTCCATAACTGCTGTCAAATGATATACACCTAGGGTCTGCAAAAGCCACTTATTCACAGGCGTTGTATTTTTTTCCCACAATATTGAAAAGAGTGACAGTGGTCATTTCCGTGGGTAGCACGTATGCAGTGTTTCATCTAATCCAACAATCATTATCAAGCTAAACTGTACCTGTTGATCAGGACGTGTTCGCCATCCCTGTATGTGGCCGCTGGCTGAAACCCAACTGCTTGCACGACACGACGGGCGTGCGCATTCCCGAACTTCTGGCCGCACTGGCCCCTCCGGGAGAGGTCGCACGCTTGGTTTCGGCGCTGGCAGCAATCGAGTTCCTCCACCGGCTTCCGTGACTTGACCTCAGCGTCCCTCTTCACCAGGGGGCCTTCGTGGAGTGCGTTCCAGCTGGGCACGCACCCCGTCCTAAGAAGACTTCCGGCTGACTCTGACGCCAAGGATGCCTTATCGAATATAGAGGGTGTCTCGAAACTTGAAGCACCATGGTTTTCGGTACAGCTGAGTTCGTCGAGGTCCATCTCAGCTGCTGCACTGAGGAAGTTCCCGGTGATTTAGCGAAGTGCGCGCACCTGTTCAGTCAGAGCGTTCGAATGCGCGAGCGAACCTCACGAGGTGTTCGTGCGTCATAAAGTAAGATGATGGTGATAATGACGAAGATGATGACCCATTCGATTGTCCTCAATACCAACTCGATGTTACTGCCCAACGGGACAGATTGGCCAAGAACTACATTATTAGATGCGAAGCCGCTTTTGCGCTGGGTTGTGTACGTAGTTTCATTGGCGACCGCCCACCTAGCATAGCCATCTGAGCGCGCGCTCGCGCCAAGGAGAAGTCCTCTTCCTCTTGTTCTTCGACCGCCTTAATGATGATACGTGCAGAGCACTTTAGGGGCCCGGGCTGTCGTATGCTGTCCTAGCTTGGCGTAACGCTGACAAAACCATGTGTGCTGGCACGCGCTGGCGCGTTCGGGTCTGTGTAGGGGCTGGGTAAGACGCTGTGGCCTCTCCCCCTTACACTTTCTCAGCGATCATGTGATGGCGTCGGGGAACGAGATGCTGCAGACGCACGATGAACCCGCGTGGCGTGCTCCAACAAGAGTTTCGGACGAGTAACAGCAACAGCAACGACAGTGAATTCATCGTGTGCTCCACTTGCAAGGACGCCTTAACATCGGGCAAGGTGCCCGTGATGAACGGAACTTTAAGTCGACCCATGCGCTGCTTCGTATCCCCACATGGTTCCCTTTAGTGGGAGATGGTGTAAGTTTGTTTTACTTAGTTATAATAACATGTCAATTTTCATGACTACAATGACTTCGGAGCTCTAAAAAAGCGTATACCACTGAGGTATCACTCAGAAACTGTTCTACACTAATACTCGAAGAAATACTGTATTTGCCTCGTGCGCCACCGATGGAGGCGCTGCGAACGCCGCTACGGTGAACCCATGAAGCCTTGAAGCTTTGGGTTTTAGGGACAACATTGGAAAGCGGAACAAGCCCGCGATAGAAACAAGTAAGATACGGCTAGATTATTGGTGGTAGAAAACTAGAGAGAAAGAACAAAAATAAATTGTGGGAAAAGTAAGGACATTCTGCCGTAAGAGGCAGAGAACTGGGCTGTGAAGTGTTTTTGTCTTCCTCTGTAGTAACTTTGATTTAACCGTAGTAGACAAGGCATTATGCCAACCTAAAGAAAGAGGGGTGGGCGAGAAAAAAGAAAAAAAGGCTTTTACTTATTTTTTTTGTCGAGCCTGGTGGAACACATGTCACCGCCCTGTTATAAAGGGGACGCTCACAGCATCCGTCCATCCATTCGGTGATGCGAAGGCGGGGACTCGGCTTTGGTCGTCTGCTAGGCTCTTTCTAAAACAGCAGCAATTTCGTTGTAGTTTACTCGCGTCGCGCGGCGTTCCTCGACTATTAGCTGTATTTTCTTCTAATCATAGTTCTTTAGATGGCTGCTAGCATTACAGGAGGCTAATAAACGTTAACATTTAACATATCTTCTATATAATCAGAGCCATCGCGGTCAGGATCATGCCATCGAGTTCGTACCGTCACACACTGGGCTGGATGGCATTGAAATAGCTTACGTGGATGCGCGAACGTCCCGGCAAGCGAGTTAAAGAGAGTATGCGCTGCTTTGGAAGCGAAGCGCGATCAATTTTACGGCTTATTCACAAGAGTTAGCGTTATGTAAACAGTCCTGAAAGTAAGTTCACGCTCCGCTCCCGATTGTAGTCACATACAAAAAACGTTTGCCGACAAAATAAATTTGATAACTTCATCTACCAGGGGGTATTGCGGACATCTAGCGTAGACTGGGCGAGTTTGATGAACATTAAAACTTGCTACGCGTACTATAGGCTCCGAATGAAACGCCAGAAGCGGTACGCGTGGTACAGTTCGCACCCTTATGCGTAGAGATAGATAGGCTCATGCGGTTTGCCCCTCGTGAGCCTCATTCATGCTTTCGATCGTGCAGTGCTGCCTAATCGGGTGTGCGTGCCTGTGAATAGTGATGACAGGATTGCGCGCACTATACAGTTCCTAATGCTTGGGCAAGGGGCACCGCTGTTCGTGTTTCGTTTCACACCGATGGTACAGCTTGGTAAACAGTACGAAAAATCCGCGAATGTGTCCAGTCAGAGGAGTAAGAGAGCTCTTTCCCGCCATTGTTTTGGCCCTTTGGCTGGTTATTGCTATCCTTTACCGCGCTGTAACAAGAATGAATATCTTAAGGCGAAAGCCTTACATTCCTCATCAAACGCGAAAATTGACCGTCAGCGTCCCGCGTCGGTAGAGTCAACACGAGTAATGCAAAAAATCATAACGTGATAGCGTCCCCTTATTACGTCGTCATGATATAAGAGACCGCCGAAATTTGTGACGTCATAACGTCACGTGACATAATGACGTACTCAAATGACATCGTCGCTTTGTATATATTGCCTCCGTGATCCGTGGGCCGAATACGGAGGCAATTGGGTGCTGTGCAGAAAGCTTGAAATGCCTCCGAATTTCGAGGCAGTGCAAAACGATGGTACTTCCAGAAAACATTTGGAGAGGGCGGGGCTCGAACAATACATCGACTGAAGAAAAAGAACATGGCTTTCGCCTTTGAGTCATCTTAGGCAAACAAAGAAACAATCTTACGCAAATGCATAAGGGGCCCTGTGAGTTTTTATTAATGTGATCGCACCACGCGCTAACAGTACACCGTTGAGAGTGATTTACACTATTTTATTGCAAATTCATCTTATTATGACTTTCGACTCGAAAGCTTTGTATTTCGTATATATCAGCTTCGTATATGAAAGCTTCGTACATATCAGCGTGCGACTGGATTGCAAGATGCGGCGCTTTTCTTGTGCTTGGAGCTTGCGAGGTGGCGGTCGATTTCCACCTTCGCAGTACACGTTTCATGCTAGTAGAAATGCAAGGGCTTTTTTGTTGACTGAAACCCGCCTGCTGTACTTTAAATCAGCTTCCCATTTTGCCATATCTTTTAGTGATTACTCTCGCTTTCTTTCTACTCGTGTCGCATAGCCCAGTGTATATATCTCCATATAGAATTTGCCAATTCACATGTAGTAAGTTCACACGGTGAACCAAGGAATGGAAAGTTTAGGGACTCGTTTTTCCTTGTTAGACATAATATTAATGGGAACTAACAGCGAATACTGCAAATTATCTGCAGGTTATCTTTTCATGCACTTTATTTCCTTCATATTTATCTCATAACGACGACGGATAGCATCCCTTTTCCTTGGAATTATTCTCTGTGAGGTCTCATTAACATTCACACGGTGAGGGCACAAAGCAAGCGTGAACTGTGCCGTTTTCTGCGTCCAGTAGCAAGTGAAATGGCACATTGTGTCACAGAGCAGCGGTCACTCATGGTCACTCATGGTCACTCATGGTCACTCATGGAGTTTATACGCTTATCTTTTCTAAACACCCAAGAAGGTCGCAGTGGTAACAACTTTATTAAAAATTCCGGCAAATTCGTGGCCTGGGCCTAGGCCACCCCTGAGGATGTTTTTCATTACAGTGGACCGTTTCAGCCGTAGCAACTAAAATCTGGCGTCACAACTTCTGAAGGCCAGCGCTTTTTTAAAAATGAAAACCAGAACGTAGTTTTACGGTCTTTTTAGTTGTAAATGCGTGATTACTCTGTAACGCGTATTACTAGGCCACGTAACGCATCATTCCCCGAGGCTCACAAAAATCCCAATATTTAACCACAAAGACGCCAGGTTCCCACTAGAGAGAAACAACCCTAGATCTAGGAATACATCTCCAGGGTTGGCATCACTGCGTTTGAAGTACATGTTGGTTTCTCTCGACATCGAACCCTTCAAAATCTTGGTACAGCAGATTTTACAAGCATACGTCGCCTAGAAAGAGTAGTTTCAGCGCTTCAGAATAGTATCAGCAGAGCAGTTTCAGCAATGAAGCACTAGTCAGGCAAAACGGCTAGTCATCTCAACCTTTCATATGTGCAACGTTTATTCCTCACGTGTGATCAATGGATGCTTTTCTGTTTCATTATTGCAGTGAAAAGGAGTGAAGATAAGGAAAAATTTCAACACGAAAGTTTTTTATGCAAGGGTCCACCTACACATCAGTGACGCAATTTTTGTCCGGTATGCACACGAAGAGACGACAAATTAAAACCAGAAGAATAATGGCGTCTTCAGCTGGTCGTTTTGGAGCGCTCTAGCGCGCTCTCACAGGGGGCATCACGTTCGGCTTGTCGAAAGGGAGGGCACGCCTCGCATTCGACTGCTTCTTTTCGATTGCTCTTCTCTCTCGTCAAGCGGTCTCAGCTGCTTCGAGCGCTTTCGACGGAGCAGTGCGAGCGCTTCTGGTCACGTGATTGCACAGAGCGGTTGTGGCGTAGTGGGCAATTGTGGCGTAGTGGGCACTTAGCAAGTGTACTTGCAGTAGACATTCTAGGATAGCTTGAAACGGCCAATGTTACGCGCACAGTCGATCGTTTCCCTACGGCACGGTTGAGGCATGCACCGGGAACCAAAGCCAAGCTAGTAATTGAGAAGGCGAAGCGCACTGGGCCCTCTTAAGCTATCACGTTCTACTCTTGAAAGCGAAGCTCAAGTGTCCTCCAAGTTTTTTTTTCTTGGTTCTTGGAATGGTCCGTAGCATTGTGTTATTGGCTGCGTCTGTTTAAGTTCATTCCTGCTTCTGTACTAGATGTTCCTGCAAATTACTTCGCCGCCTGAAACGTCAGGGTGTTGTCCGTCCCGAGCGAGCAGAATGATGAATTTCCGCGTGGTGGATTACATCAACGCTTTGTGGCCGTGTTAGATGTCCAGAGGAAATTCGTTAACTATACGTTAATTAACTTTACGTTACGTTTGCGTTTACGTTAGGAATTTACAACCAACCATTTTCAACTGGTGCTTTCTTGTCACAAGCATAATTCAGCGATAAGACGGTTAAAGACTTCCGCCATAAAAGAAATTCTAAAATCCGTTTATATTGCGCATGCATGTTCATTAAATCTCTTTTGGGCATAGCTCCACCAAATCGAAAGTCGAATCTCCACGACATTTACTGCATAATTTATCGTCATTCTAACCACACCATAATATTAAAACAGCCACGTAAACAATCATTTAGAAAAGTGGAATTAGTCGTCGCAAAGCGTTCTCGGTAGTTTCATAAAATTAATCTTACGCCTTCACCTTCTGTTCCAGATTTCATGCTTGTATATGAGAGACCAGCCGTGAGAGACCAGGCAGGCCCCTATGAATGACACATAGATTAGACAAAATGTCATTTATTTCATATAGATAGAAAAATAATTAAAAGAATAGAAAAAGCAGAAGTTCTGCAACGAGAATAGGATCACGGTATAATATATAAAAGAATTGCAGTGGCGTTGGTGCTGCCCGGCAGTAGCACCAGCACGCCAAGACCATACGACTCCAAGACGAAAGAAGCCTCGGCAGTCTATAAACCGCTGCCAGCTGTGCGAGTTTACGGAGACGCACCGCCGGGGTCTCGGAGTCGTTGAGAGAGTCGACCCCTGCAACCAGTGCGGCGTCTCTGCAACAGCTCGTAGAAGGCGTCTTGGGGAGCGTATAGTCCATAGCGACCGCCATGGAAGACGACGCTCGGCTCAGGACCTCGTGGACCCAAAGACAGCCGACGAAGTGGCTTGAACGAAGTCATCTCGCAATGAATGCGCTCACCCAATACGTCTCTTTCGCTGCCGCCCTCACCGCTGTGCTCGTACAGGTGTATGTTTCGGAAGACATCAGTCACGACACAGCACCACCCACTCGCATGTCCTCCGGCTGGTCGTGGCGTTGTCTGCAGCTCCATCAAGCCCTGTTGGCTTCGACAGCGTTGTCGAGCTCCTTTCCTTTGCTGACGTCTGCGCGGCCCAGAGGAGGGAGCGAACGGCGCCACTAGTCCACCTCTCGCGTCGAGACGAAACAAGAGGAGTTTTCGCCTGGAGTCGCCGTACCGAAGAGCGTGTGCAACTGAAGGCCTGTTGGCCTGCCTTGCGTACAGACTCTCTCCCGTCATAGCTCGCCGACTTGTGCTCAACTTGCTTCTTGCAGGACGTTTCCGCCGCCCACCTCTTTTGGTGTTGAAAGGAAGAAGCTTCCAGGCACGCGCTGTGGTTCCGTCTTCATCGGCTTCTGTATCTCGCATAGGGGCATAACCTGTCGAAGAAGCAGAAGAAAAATAAGCAAGCACTAGAAAAATAATTGTTAAATGTTCGAAAATGCACGAAGCTTTTTATAATAAAAGTGGCAGCCAGTCGCGTTCACATCCTTGATTATTCCTTCCATTAAGCACTGGCTTCAGTTTCATGTATTATAGGTAGTCCGTGTACAAACCTTGAATAAGCGCTTGATGTATGCATCTGTGAGTATAATCTATTTCGGATGGTTGACGGAGTGCAGACGGGTTATTAGGACTTGTCGAACAACGCGTAACGTCTCTCTCGTATTAAAATAAAAAATAGTTCGAACAGTTATTTGACGCCAAATGTAAACGCTACCATGGCGACAGATGCCTCACCGGCTAAAGAACGTGTATTTATATATGTAAATGTCCAGGAATCCTAATGTATTCCCAGATCTCGGACAGCAATACTTTATATAATTTTTGAAGCTCGTTCTTGCCGTCAGTGGCGAAATTCAAAAATTATTTTCTTCCCAAAAGCAATAGCGCAATTGTAAAACTTGCCATATAAGAAGAACTACTTATTTTGTTTCGATGGAGGTATAAAGCTGATTTTTAATAGGAGCATCACGTGGTTTAATTTGCGTCTCAATGTAGGTCGAAATAGTGATTTCCTCAAATTTGTGATTTTTTCTCGTAAGCTTTAGAAGCATCAGGGGTCTGAAAATATTTTTAAGGCAAAATATACCTTCGACAAAGTAATTATTCATTACTCAGATATTCATACATAGTGCAATATTATAACAGAAAAAATACAAACATGGAACTCTTTGGCAAATTTTCTGGAGACGCATACGACTGGAAAATTGCAGTAATAATATTGAGCTTCGAACACCTTTGACAAACGCCTTTTGTATATTTGGTATTGAAACCAGAAACGATACTCTCAGAATAATGATTATGACAAACAACACTCCGATGGTTTTCTGTGAAATCCAGAAGGCTCCCACGTGGATAAAATGTTTTTTCTCTGCGAAATATTCTAGCAAGTCACTCTTTTCCTGGCAATAAATCAGAATGACGTTTTTTCGAGAACACTTGAGATGGTCGCCAAAATGGCTGGGACGTTTTTGCATAGAATCACGCCACTCGAACTTGAGAAAGAGGGAACCGCTTTACCGGATGTGACGTTGCACAGCTCTTTCTCGGCTACCGAGCAAATCAGCTCATCGGCGTACAAAGCCTGCTTAGGCCTAGTTACCTGTCTTGTAATGCTATCTTGAGAAGCGTGCCTAAACGACATTTTAATGGCTTGCTGCAGCCAATGCAAGGCCACATCTCTTTTGACCAGATATGAATTACCTGAATCAAACCTCGGAAGTTGGTTCTCTCTCCTAGGAAAATATTTCCAACAAAGATGGTGCTTGTTCAAAACAATTTCAATCTCCTAGAACTTCATCACACCACCTACAGGCTTTTACAAAGTAAACTGTAACCCTTGGAGCTGATTTTCAAACAAAGGTAACACGATGTCCAGTCTGCAATGGTCACGTACCTCTGGAGCACAGACAAGGTAATCATCAACATACCTGCAACAGGCAGTAGTACGGCAGGCAGTAAGAAATTGAATTTTTAAAAGCAGGCATGATAACTTGGATATATTTGCTTTGCAAGTGTATATTGTGGACGGCGAAGTGTTTAAGTGATGCGCAAGATGTGCTTTTTGGTTTTCGCCATTATTTTGCTTTTTCCTTTTTTTTCGTGTTGTGACATCCTGTGTGTGTCTTTTTTTTAACTGTCCTTTCGTCAAGTTCCTCACAGCGCGAACTGTCATGAAGACTTCGTCTGCGCTCTCTTCCCGACTGCCTAATACCGAAGGAGACGCCACCCTAAGTTTAGGAGATGTGAAGAGAGAACGGTAGCATGAACACTTTGCTCAGCTCTGCCGACGCTCTTCCTTACGCGAAAGTTTTGATCACGAACGCGCGTCGCAACCATGCTTTACCTGTTCGTGTACGAGCGCTTTGTAATCTGTTACTTAAAAGCGCGTGTGTTGAAACTTCTGCCCGCACTAGATCTGTGAAAATTGGTTGGTGTAGCTGTCTGCCAGATTGATACGCATATCAATATTTTTTTCGCCTTTTGAGTGATATTGCCATTTCTTTTAAATGGATGTGCTACAGCAGGAATACACGCAGTTACAACACCATAAACAGACAGCCAGAATAAAACTAACATAGAAGATATCTAGCAGCAATGTCACCTAAGATGGCCATTTGCCCGTACATGACCACGATAGTAATAATAATTATGAAGCACAGCGTAGTGGTACACTTAGGTCGGCAAACTCACTCATGAGTCGACTCACTCAGACTCAGATCATGCCGTGAGTCTCAGTCTCAGTGAGTCCGGGTGAATAAAAATTTGGTGAGCTTGAGTCCGAGCGAGTCCGGTTGTGAAACATTTCAGTGAGTCTGAGCCCGAGTGAGTCCGCTTGAGGAAAATTTCGGTAAGTCTGAGCCCGAGTGAGCACTAAGCGCAAAATATATTTCTTGAGTGAGTCTGAGTGAGATCCGCACTTTTTTGCCGACCTATGGCTCTATCTAAACAACCTCAGCAATAATATCAGCCTTATGTCGGCTCACGTTTATAGTCCCGTATTCCCACGCGCTTTTCAGAGCCCAAGAGTTCATCCGCCAGCTCAATATTTATTGATCAGAGGCGTGAGTTACGCAGGGGCAGGAGGCGGACAGGTGACACCCCCCACAAACTCTTTCACAGGTAGTTCCTGATCAAAGTATCTTGCGTGAGTCATATCTTTCAATAAAAATGTTCTTACTTGATTGCAACCACTGATAACTAATATTTGAAGGTACGAGATCAAAGACGCCAAGTAGAGCACCAACTATGCGAGATACTGGCGTTGACAACATGGTTGCAAAAGCTAATGATGGGCTAACGGACTCATCGGTCGACTCACTCGCACTACACTCAGACTCAAATAGATCCGCGAGTGTGAGTTTGAGTGAGTCCGACTGAGTAATATTTTGGTGAGTTTGAATCCGAGTGAGTCCGGTTGGAGGTCGGGCACGTAGCACGTCGGCAAAATACTCGGTGGTCATTAAGGGTAACTGACTGGATTCCAAGATATGGCAAACGCGTGAGGGGGGGACAGAAAATTAGGTGGGTAGATGAGATTAAGAAGTTTGTAGCTTTAACGTGGCAGCAGAAAGCACAGGACCGGGTTGATTGGCGGAACATGGGAGAGGCCTTTGCCCTGCAGTGGGCGTAGACAGGCTGATGATGACGATGAGTCCGGTTGAGAAAAATTTTAGTGAGTCTGAGTCCGATTGAGTCCGGTTGAGGAAAATTCTGGTGAGTCTGAGATCGAGTGAGGTCTAAGGACAAAATATATTTCATGAGTGAGTCTGAGTGAACTCCACATTTTTGCCGACCTATGGTACACTCCAGAACAATTTCCACCGCCTGGTGATTTTCATTGTGGACCTAAGTCTAACTACACACCTGTTCTTGCGTTTCGTCCCCATCGAAGTACGGTCACCATACGCGGGAATCGAACTCCCGTTCTTGAGCTTCCCCATGAGACACAAGACGGAAGCATGAGCAGGCAATGACGCCAACAGGAATAGATGCATGAGCTGCATGGGGGTCTGCTAGCAAAATGGAGGCGGCCAGACAGGTCCCTAGTGACCATTTCCGACCTGCCGAGGGCATTTTCATCAGTTTTTTCACAGACTAGGTGAGAGCCAGCCAAGGTGAGTAGATTGTTCAAGTATTCACTGATGAGATTGAAACCGCGCGTAGCTTGAAGCACACAAAAATACGCTTTCCAAAGTAGCCGACCTGTAACTCCGGAACAAGCTTGCAGATCGCTTAAAGTTTCGCTACACCTACCCACGACAATAGCGAACGAGGAGACGCCAACCTGATACCATTGGCATTAACTGTAAAGAAATGATAATAATATGGAAAGTCCTGTACAAAGGGACATACTCCTGAACAACTACTAACTGTAGCTTACGAAACTTAAACATTTTGTCAACAGCGCGAGCATTCCAACTCATTTGTCAGCCCGCATTCTCACTTCGATACGCGTAGGGCGGCATCGACTAAATGCGCAGCTGTGCGAAGTCGTTGAGCCACCACGCCAAACCTGTAGGCATCATTACGCCAGTTGTAGCCAGCCGCCGAAATAACGAGTGTAGAATCAGCAAGCGTGTAAGCAAGCGTTCACTTCAGAAGTCCTGACATTCGCACAGTGTGGTATTACTAAAGAAATCACAATTTCGTCGCAAAGGCGAAGCAACGAATCCGATAGCAACAAGTTCGACTGTTATACAAATTAAGACTAGCCGCTAACTCTTTTGGATCTCGCGCAACTCGACAAAACGCTGGTTTGAGGCAATATGGCCGTTCCAGTCACCGAAGTAGTTTCCATGCTGTCAGTCCTCTAAACGCGAAGTGAGCGTTGCGAGCAAAGGAAGTTTATGAGCCGTCTCGTGATGTCTGTCGAGATAGCGTATGCGCCAGCGCTCGTGACCGCGCCCTTATGAGCAAAGTTCGCAATTACTGCTCGAGCAACGCCTAACCCCCCCTCCCGTCCCTCTACCGACACTCCTGCGCCCTTCGCCCGACGAAAGCCGGCCTTGACGTTTCCTCACTCCTTTAGGAGACATCGTCTGCTGTCCTCGCACGAGGGGAGATGTTATTGCATGCACCCTTCATATGAGTGAGATGGCCGGCTCGTTTCTTCTCTGCTTCAGCTGCGTTCGTCCCGAGCGCTTGCGTGTATTCCACACGTGCGTAGAACACATGATGCTCGGGGCGCTGTTTTCGAGTTAGACTTCGGAACATGACGCGACGAAAAAAACCGCTGAGAGTTCCCATCTAATCGCTGTCGCAATAAAATTGCTGCCGCGCAATCAACCAACCAAAAAGGAAAAAAATCGACAGGTCCCACGCCTTCTCGGAATCGGTTTCACGCGAAGCAGTCAGCGAGTAGTTTTATGCTGCATATTTTGGCTTTGATGGCAGCGTTACGACGTGGATTGACGTATTTTTGTGAGCGTAGTGGATGTGTGCACATCGTGAGTTTACCAGACTTGTAGACTACACAGGCGTTAAAAAGGTAACTTATGGTCTGACGTAACGTCAGCATACACGTTAGAGCCCATATATCAGTATTGTCGAAACGAATTGCACTCTACGGTGTGATGATAAGACTATCATGCGTAACTTTCGTTAGCCTATTCCTCCTGGGTCAAGCTGCGCCTGCTCAATCATGGGAATAAAAAAGTAATATTTATTACAATGGTGTTAAAGCGGAGCCAATACTGGAAACACAATTGACATTAGCCTGACATGATGCCTGTATCATAGGAGTAAATATTAGGTGTTTATTGCTGTGTTATAAAATTAGAAAGCAAGCACGACAACCGCAATTGACACTGCACCGACATTACACCTGTATAGTGTGTTTTTCCAAAGCAGTTTCTAGACCAGGCTTGGCTCCGTGGTAGAATACCTGACTGCCACGCACAATGCTTGGGTTCTGTTTCCTGCTGGGATAGCAATTTTCGTTATATCCACTCGTCGGGTCAACCCTGCCGATGTCGGTCTTCACGCTTTCGCACTTAAATTACCAATGTCCGTTCCAGCCGTTCCTGAGTAGATATAAACAATCAATCAACTGAGGCGCGTACCCGTATACCGCTTCCCCTGGTAAACGGGTATGTGCCCCACCACACGTGTCTGCGTGTGGTGGGGCTATTTAAAGGGGCCCTGCAACACTTTTCGAGCATGCTCAAAAAGCGCTGCCGATCGGTAGTCGAGGCTCCCGAGAACACGCGAGCCAAATATTATAGCGATGCGCACGGCCTGGAATTTACAATAAATTCTCAAAATCAGCTGAAAATCGCTCCCTCTTCTCTCGACAAATGATGTATTAGTCCGCAAAATATGACGCGATTGTCGGCCGTTCCACCATTGGCTGATGTTATAATCACGATAGCACCCTCATTTTTACTTTCGTTGTTAATTTTTAGTTCAATAAGTAGATAATATGTATGTTTATATTATGTTATCGCGTTAAAAACACCGAACAAACATTAATATTAGCACTTCCGGTCTCACCGACAGCTCGTCTGCTCGTAGTTGCGTGGTTCCGTTTTCTTCGCCCTGCGCAGTGCCGAAAACGTGAATATTTCTGTGCTTTTGACGCTGCCGGTTGCCGTTGAGAGTGGCAGCCGTTCGAGTGTTGCCTCGTCAGCTGAGAACTGCATCGTCGGTACGTTCTCACGACCGACCGAGGCACGGGCGCAGCGTGTCTCCGATAACAATGCTGACGTCCGGTAATGGCGGCGCTTCGGGGTCGTCTGCCAGTGCCGTCTTACGAGGCGGTGTATCGGAGTATGGGCCGAAACCGATCTCAGCTGTCATTCGTTCCAAACGAGCGCGCACGTTTGCTTCCATGGTTGGCAGAGCGATGAAAACACTACGGCGTTCGAGGTGCACACCCAACATTACCAAACCGACGCGCAGTTTTCAAGCACGCGCGATACACAGCGCGATCGACTCCGCTCGACGAGAACGACGCAAGCCGACCGGAAGTGGCGGCACAGACCACGTGGTTGCGCCGAGACGCCGGAGAGAAAAAAATGAAAAAAATGCCGTCGGCGCTGACGTCGCCTCCTCGCACCTCCGCCCTCCTTCCCTCCCCTCACGCCGCGCGCAGCTTTCCGCGCGCTCGCTGCGTTGAGTTGAGAGAGAAAGCTGCGGAACGTGATCTCTATAATTTGGTAACACCACTTAGACTTGACGGATTCGAAAAATTTTTGCGGCATATGGCTCGTGAAGAGTCATACGTCAATAATGGGACTATTCCAATATAACAAAGAAAGGTGTTGCAGGGCCCCTTTAAGCTATTCATGTCATGATCAGACAGTCATATTCGTCAAACCCTCTCACCCTCCCATGCCAAGTTAGGTGTACACCAAGTTAAGGACGCGACCAAGAGAGCACTCAGACGTAGGCGGATAGATAGATAGATAGATAGATAGATAGATAGATAGATAGATAGATAGATAGATAGATAGATAGATAGATAGATTGGTCGAAAACGGCAAAAATGCCTTTCGTTACCTAAGAATGCTTCGCATTTAACGACGTCTAAAATATGCCTGTCATCACTTCTGACAAGATCGTCACAAGAACAGCGCAAGACGCTAACCTACACACGTATTTCTTGCCGAACGATTCACAGTTGTGAGATTATGACATATATTTGCACTGCATGCGCCTTGCAAGTGGAATCTTAACAAGGTCAATAACCACATTGTGAACATCAGTCGTCTTCACTAGGAAAACCAAAATAAACAATATTGCCAGCCAGTGACGTATATGGAATGTGCTGCTGTCTTAGTGGCTGGTCTGAAAGCTTAGGGAATCATCCGAGTCTGCCATCTGACTTCCTTCACGCGCAAGCTCATATCCCTGTCGTGGAGTGTGACCCCACAAACAATGCCACCTAGACGCAATGCGCATACGGAGAAAGATAAAGCGTGCACAAATAAATCGTGCACTAATTACATTACCCACCATGGCATCTAGTCGCACAAGAAAACACGAGCGCGTCTCACTCGAGGACCGGGTACATTTGATTTCCCGATGCTAGGGGTAACGGGTCAACCCCTTATATGTGCAAACCTAAGTGCTTCCATTGTCAAATCACTGTCGTGGTTTGTGTCAAAGCCACCCTGGTCGACCTAAAAATTAAGGCAGGTTCGCACTAGTGGTGCCAAGGCTGAAGGAACAGCGGAGCTGAGCGACCTTCCCTGTTTCTTTTGTTTTCTCTTTCATTCTTCCTCTCTCTCTGTCTGTTTTTTGTATCTCTTAATTGTCTCGGTTTCTTTGTATTTGTCTCGCTGTCTCGCTCACACTTTATTTTCACTTTCTTCCCTTTCTTTCTCCCGCTCTCTCTCTTCCTCGCTTCCACTTTCTTTCTATCTCTTTCTCGCTCTCGGTATTTTTTGCTCTCTCTTCGTTTGTTTCTCTGTCTTTCCTTCTCTTTCTGTCGTGCGCTCTTTCCTATCTCCTTTTTGCCGGTTCCTTTCTGTCTCGTTGTCACTCTGCACTTCTTTCTCTATCTTTATTTCTTTTTTCTCTTTCTTCCCTTTATTTCTCTCTATTACTATCTTTCTCTTTCT